>NW_024070801.1:0-9936 GCF_014754425.2 Oryx dammah
CCTCCTACACTGTTGGTGGGAATGCAAACTAGTACAGCCACTATGGAGAACAGTGTGGAGATTCCTTAAAAAATTGCAAATAGAAATGCCTTATGACCCAGTAATCCCACTGTTGGGCATACACACAGAGGAAACCAGAATTGAAAGAGACACATGTACCCCAATGTTCATCGCAGCACTGTTTATAATAGCCAGGACATGGAAACAACCTAGATGTCCATCAGCAGATGAATGGATAAGAAAGCTGTGGTACATATACACAATGGAGTATTACTCAGCCATTAAAAAGAATACATTTGAATCAGTTCTAATGAGATGGATGAAACTGGAGCCAATTATACAGAGTGAAGTAAGCCAGAAAGAAAAACACCAATACAGTATACTAACACATATATATGGAATTTAGAAAGATGGCAATGATGACCCTGTATGCAGGACAGCAAAAAAGACACAGATGTGTATAGTGGACTTTTGGACTCAGAGGGAGAGGGAGAGTGTGTGATGATTTGGAAATGGCATTGAAACTTGTATAATGTCATGTAGGAGTCGAATTGCCAGTCTATGTCTGATGCAGGATATGGCACGCTTGGGGCTGATGCGCGGGGATGACCCAGAGAGATGTTGTGGGGAGGGGGGTGGGAGGGGGGTTCATGTTTGGGAATGCATGTACACCTGTGGTGGATTCATGTCAATCTATGCCAAAACCAATACAGAATTGTAAAGTAAAAATTAAAAAAATAAATAAATAAAGCAAACTTCATATATATATATATATATATATATAATAATTCTTGTGACTTTGTTTCTTCTTCTTCTTTTCTTTAATATTGTATTTTTGAAAAGCCAACCTCTACTCTAGATTTTTAATCTTTGCTTTTTGGTATTTGTTATCAATTTTGTACCTTCAAAAACCCAATCTTCAGTACCCATTTTTACTGGCTTAACCACTCTCTCCTCCTTTGGACTCTCCTTTTTCTCCACCAGGTCGCCTATGTCTCGTCCCTCCCACTTCTCTTCTCTACCCAACTCTGTGAATCTCTGTGTTCCAGATGGTGGAGAACACTTAGGGAACTGATTACTGGCTGGATCTGTCTCTCTCCTTTTCATTACCCCCTTTTATCCTCCTGGCCACCTCTGTCTCCTTCCTCCCTCTTCTCTTCTATGTATAACTCCGTGAACATCTCTGAGCAGTCCAGACTGTGGAGCGCACATAAGGAAGTGATTACTGACTAGCTTGCTCTCTCCTCTTTTGATTCCACCTTGTCTCATTCGGGTCACCTCTAACTCCCTCCTCCCTCTTCTCTTCTCCATGTAACTCTGTGAACCTCTCTGGGTGTCCCTCACTGTGGAGAAACTTTTCATCTATAACCTAGATGTTTTATCAATGGTGCTGTATAGAAGGAGAAGTCTTGAGACTACTGTAAAAATAAGACTGAAAACCAGAAGCAGGAGGCTAAGTCCAAATCCTGAGAACATCAGAGAACTCCTGACTCCAGGGAACATTAATAAATAGGAGCTCATTGAACGCTTCCATACCTACACTGAAACTAAGCACCACCCAAGGGCCAACAAGTTCCAGAGCAAGACATACCACGCAAATTCTCCAGCAACACAGGAACACAGCCCTGAGCTTCAATATACAGGCTGCCCAAAGTTACTCTAAAACCATTGACATCTCATAACTCATTACTGGACATTTCATTGCACTCCAGAGAGAAGAAATCCAGCTCCACCCACCAGAACACCAACACAAGCTTCCCTAACCAAGAAACCTTGACAAGCCACTGATACAACCCCACCCACAGGGAGGAAACTCCACAATAAAGAGTACTCCACAAACTTCCAGAATACAGAAAGGCCACCCCAAACACAGCAATATAAACAAGATGAAGAGACAGATGAATACCCAACAGGTAAAGGAACAGGATAAATGCCCACCAAACCAAACAAAAGAGGAAGAGATAGGGAATCTACCTGATAAAGAATTCCAAATAATGATAGTGAAAATGATCCAAAATCTTGAAATAAAAATGGTATCACAGATAAATAGCCTGGAGACAAGGATTGAGAAGATGCAAGAAAGTTTCAAAAAGGACCTAGAAGAAATAAAAAAGAGTCAATATATAATGAATAATGCAATAAATGAAATCAAAACATTCTGGAGGCAACAAATAGTAGAATAATGGAGGCAGGAGATAGGATTAGTAAAGTAGAAGATAGAATGGTAGAAATAGATGAATCAGAGAGGAAAAAAGAAGAACGAATTAAAAGAAATGAGGACAATCTCAGAGACCTCCAGGACAATACGAAATGCCCCAACATTTGAATTATAGGAGTCCCAGAAGAAGAGGACAAAAAGAAAGACCATGAGAAAATCCTTGAGGAGATAATAGTTGAAAACTTCCCTAAAATGGGGAAGGAAATAATCACCCAAGTGCAAGAAACCCAGAGAGTCCCAAACAGGATAAACCCAAGGCAAAACACTCCAAGACACATATTAATCAAATTAACAAAGATCAAACACAAAGAACAAATATTAAAAACGGCAAGGGAAAAACAACAAATAACACACAAGGGGATTCCCATAAGGATAACAGCTGATCTTTCAATAGAAACTCTTCAGGCCAGGGGGGAATGGCAAGACATACTTAAAGTGATGAAAGAAAATAACCTACAGCCCAGATTATTGTACCTAGCAAGGACCTCATTCAAATATGAAGGAGAAATCAAAAGCTTTACAGACAAGCAAAAACTGAGAGAATTCAGCACCACCAAACCAGCTCTCCAACAAATTCTAAAGGATATTCTCTAGACAGAAAACACAAAAAGGGTGTATAAACAAGAACCCAAAACAATAAAGTAAATGGCAATGGGATCATACTTATCAATAATTACCTTAAATGTAAATGCGTTGAATGCCCCAACCAAAAGACAAAGACTGGCTGAATGGATACAAAAACAAGACCCGTATATATGTTGTCTACAAGAGACCAACCTCAAAACAGGGGACACATACAGACTGAAAGTGAAGGGCTGGAAAAAGATATTCCATGCAAATAAAGGCCAAAAGAAAGCAGGAGTAGCAATACTCATATCAGATAAAATAGACTTTAAAACAAAGGCTGTGAAAAGAGACAAAGAAGGCCACTACATAATGATCAAAGGATCAATCCAAGAAGAAGAGATAACAATTATAAATATATATGCACCCAAAATAGGAGCACCACAATATGTAAGACAAGTGCTAACAAGTATGAAAGGGGAAACTAACAATAACACAATAATGGTGGGAGACTTTAACACCCCACTCACACCTATGGATAGATCAACTAAACATAAAATTAACAAGGAAACACAAACTTTAAATGATACAATAGACCAGTTAGACCTAAATGATATCTATAGGACATTTCACCCCCAAACAATGAATTTCACCTTTTTCTCAAGGATAGATCACATCCTGGGCCATAAATCTAGCCTTGGTAAATTCAAAAAAATTGAAATCATTCCAAGCATCTTTTCTGACCATAATGCAGTAAGATTAGATCTCAATTACAGGAGAAAAACTATTAAAAATTCCAACATATGGAGGCTGAACAACATGCTTCTGAATAACCAACAAATCACAGAAGAAATAAAAAAAGAAATGAAAATATGCATAGAAATGAATGAAAATGAAAACACAACAATCACAAACCTGTGGGACACTATAAAAGCAGTGCTAAGGGGAAGGTGCATAGCAATACAGGCATACCTCAAGAAACAAGAAAAAAGTCAAATAAATAACCTAACTCTACACCTAAAGCAACTAGAAAAGGAAGAAATGGAGAACCCCAGAGTTAGTAGAAGGAAAGAAATCTTAAAAATTAGGGCAGAAATAAATGCAAAAGAAACAAAAGAGACCATAGCAAAAATCAACAAAGCCAAAAGCTGGTTCTTTGAAAGGATAAATAAAATTGACAAACCATTAGCCAGACTCATCAAGAAGCAAAGAGAGAAAAATCAAATCAATAAAATTAGAAATGAAAATGGAGAGATCACAACAGACAACACAGAAATACAAAGGATCATAAGAGACTACTATCAGCAATTATATGCCAATAAAATGGACAACCTGGAAGAAATGGACAAATTCTTAGAAAAGTACAACTTTCCTAAACTGAACCAGGAAGAAATAGAAAATCTTAACAGACCCATCACAAGCACGGAAATTGAAACTGTAATCAGAAATCTTCCAGCAAACAAAAGCCCAGGTCCAGACAGCTTCACAGCTGAATTCTACCAAAAATTTCGAGAAGAGTTAACACCTATCCTACTCAAACTCTTCCAGAAAATTGCAGAGGAAGGGAAACTTCCAAACTCATTTTATGAGGCCACCATCACCCTAATACCAAAACCTGACAAAGATACTACAAAAAAAGAAAACTACAGGCCAATATCACTGATGAACATAGATGCAAAAATCCTCAACAAAATTCTAGCAATCAGAATCCAACAACACATTAACAAGATCGTACACCATGACCAAGTGGGCTTTATCCCAGGGATGCAAGGATTCTTCAACATCCGCAAATCAATCAATGTAATTCACCACATTAACAAATTGAAAAATAAAAACCATATGATTATCTCAATAGATGCAGAGAAGACCTTTGACAAAATTCAACATCCATTTATGATAAAAACTCTCCAGAAAGCAGGAATAGAAGGAACATACCTCAATATAATAAAAGCTATATATGACAAACCCACAGCAAACATTGAAAGCATTTCCCCTAAAGTCAGGAACAAGACAAGGGTGCCCACTTTCACCACTACTATTCAACATAGTTCTGGAAGTTTTAGCCACAGCAATCAGAGCAGAAAAAGAAATAAAAGGAATCCAAATTGGAAAAGAAGAAGTAAAACTCTCACTGTTTGCAGATGACATGATCCTCTACATAGAAAACACTAAAGACTCTACCAGAAAATTACTAGAGCTAATTAATGAATATAGTAAAGTTGCAGGATATAAAATCAACACACAGAAATCCCTTGCATTCCTATACACTAATAATGAGAAAGTAGAAGAAGAAATTAAGGAAACAATTCCATTCACCATTGCAACAAAAAGAATAAAATACTTAGGAATATATCTACCTAAAGAAACTAAAGACCTATATACAGAAAACTATAATACACTGATGAAAGAAATCAAAGAGGACACTAATAGATGGAGAAATATACCATGCTCATGGATCGGAAGAATCAATATAGTGAAAATGAGTATATTACCCAAAGCAATTTACAAATTCAATGCAATCCCTATCAAGATACTGGCGATATTTTTCACAGAACTAGAACAAATAATTTCAAGATTTGTATGGAAATACAAAAAACCACGAATAGCCAAAGCAATCTTGAGAAAGAAGAATGGAACTGGAGGAATCAATTTGCCTGACTTCAGGCTCTACTACAAAGCCACAGTCATCAAGACAGTATGGTATTGGCACAAAGACAGACATATAGATCAATGGAACAAAATAGAAAGCCCAGAGATAAACCCACATACATATGGACACCTTATCTTTGACAAAGGAGGCAAGAATATACAATGGAGTAAAGACAATCTCTTTAACAAGTGGTGCTGGGAAAACTGGTCAACCACTTGTAAAAGAATGAAACTAGATCACTTTCTAACACCGCACACAAAGATAAACTCAAAATGGATTAAAGATCTAAATGTAAGACCAGAAACTATAAAACTCTTAGAGGAGAACATAGGCAAAACACTCTCTGACATAAACCACATAGCAGGATCCTCTATGATCCACCTCCCAGAATACTGGAAATAAAAGCAAAAATAAACAAATGGGATCTAATTAAAATTAAAAGCTTCTGCACAACAAAGGAAAACATAAGCAAAGTGAAAAGACAGCCTTCCGAATGGGAGAAAATAATAGCAAATGAAGCAACTGACAAACAACTAATCTCAAAAATATACAAGCAACTCCTGAAACTCAATTCCAGAAAAATAAACGACCCAATCAAAAAATGGGCCAAAGAACTAAATAGACATTTCTCCAAAGAAGACATACGGATGGCTAACAAACACATGAAAAGATGCTCAACATCACTTATTACTAGAGAAATGCAAATCAAAACCACAATGAGGTACCACTTCACACCAGTCAGAATGTCTGCGATCCAAAAATCTGCAAGCAATAAATGCTGGAGAGGGTGTGGAGAGAAGGGAACCCTCCTACACTGTTGGTGGGAATGCAAACTAGTACAGCCACTATGGAGAACAGTGTGGAGATTCCTTAAAAAATTGCAAATAGAAATGCCTTATGACCCAGTAATCCCACTGTTGGGCATACACACAGAGGAAACCAGAATTGAAAGAGACACATGTACCCCAATGTTCATCGCAGCACTGTTTATAATAGCCAGGACATGGAAACAACCTAGATGTCCATCAGCAGATGAATGGATAAGAAAGCTGTGGTACATATACACAATGGAGTATTACTCAGCCATTAAAAAGAATACATTTGAATCAGTTCTAATGAGATGGATGAAACTGGAGCCAATTATACAGAGTGAAGTAAGCCAGAAAGAAAAACACCAATACAGTATACTAACACATATATATGGAATTTAGAAAGATGGCAATGATGACCCTGTATGCAGGACAGCAAAAAAGACACAGATGTGTATAGTGGACTTTTGGACTCAGAGGGAGAGGGAGAGTGTGTGATGATTTGGAAATGGCATTGAAACTTGTATAATGTCATGTAGGAGTCGAATTGCCAGTCTATGTCTGATGCAGGATATGGCACGCTTGGGGCTGATGCGCGGGGATGACCCAGAGAGATGTTGTGGGGAGGGGGGTGGGAGGGGGGTTCATGTTTGGGAATGCATGTACACCTGTGGTGGATTCATGTCAATCTATGCCAAAACCAATACAGAATTGTAAAGTAAAAATTAAAAAAATAAATAAATAAAGCAAACTTCATATATATATATATATATATATATAATAATTCTTGTGACTTTGTTTCTTCTTCTTCTTTTCTTTAATATTGTATTTTTGAAAAGCCAACCTCTACTCTAGATTTTTAATCTTTGCTTTTTGGTATTTGTTATCAATTTTGTACCTTCAAAAACCCAATCTTCAGTACCCATTTTTACTGGCTTAACCACTCTCTCCTCCTTTGGACTCTCCTTTTTCTCCACCAGGTCGCCTATGTCTCGTCCCTCCCACTTCTCTTCTCTACCCAACTCTGTGAATCTCTGTGTTCCAGATGGTGGAGAACACTTAGGGAACTGATTACTGGCTGGATCTGTCTCTCTCCTTTTCATTACCCCCTTTTATCCTCCTGGCCACCTCTGTCTCCTTCCTCCCTCTTCTCTTCTATGTATAACTCCGTGAACATCTCTGAGCAGTCCAGACTGTGGAGCGCACATAAGGAAGTGATTACTGACTAGCTTGCTCTCTCCTCTTTTGATTCCACCTTGTCTCATTCGGGTCACCTCTAACTCCCTCCTCCCTCTTCTCTTCTCCATGTAACTCTGTGAACCTCTCTGGGTGTCCCTCACTGTGGAGAAACTTTTCATCTATAACCTAGATGTTTTATCAATGGTGCTGTATAGAAGGAGAAGTCTTGAGACTACTGTAAAAATAAGACTGAAAACCAGAAGCAGGAGGCTAAGTCCAAATCCTGAGAACATCAGAGAACTCCTGACTCCAGGGAACATTAATAAATAGGAGCTCATTGAACGCTTCCATACCTACACTGAAACTAAGCACCACCCAAGGGCCAACAAGTTCCAGAGCAAGACATACCACGCAAATTCTCCAGCAACACAGGAACACAGCCCTGAGCTTCAATATACAGGCTGCCCAAAGTTACTCTAAAACCATTGACATCTCATAACTCATTACTGGACATTTCATTGCACTCCAGAGAGAAGAAATCCAGCTCCACCCACCAGAACACCAACACAAGCTTCCCTAACCAAGAAACCTTGACAAGCCACTGATACAACCCCACCCACAGGGAGGAAACTCCACAATAAAGAGTACTCCACAAACTTCCAGAATACAGAAAGGCCACCCCAAACACAGCAATATAAACAAGATGAAGAGACAGATGAATACCCAACAGGTAAAGGAACAGGATAAATGCCCACCAAACCAAACAAAAGAGGAAGAGATAGGGAATCTACCTGATAAAGAATTCCAAATAATGATAGTGAAAATGATCCAAAATCTTGAAATAAAAATGGTATCACAGATAAATAGCCTGGAGACAAGGATTGAGAAGATGCAAGAAAGTTTCAAAAAGGACCTAGAAGAAATAAAAAAGAGTCAATATATAATGAATAATGCAATAAATGAAATCAAAACATTCTGGAGGCAACAAATAGTAGAATAATGGAGGCAGGAGATAGGATTAGTAAAGTAGAAGATAGAATGGTAGAAATAGATGAATCAGAGAGGAAAAAAGAAGAACGAATTAAAAGAAATGAGGACAATCTCAGAGACCTCCAGGACAATACGAAATGCCCCAACATTTGAATTATAGGAGTCCCAGAAGAAGAGGACAAAAAGAAAGACCATGAGAAAATCCTTGAGGAGATAATAGTTGAAAACTTCCCTAAAATGGGGAAGGAAATAATCACCCAAGTGCAAGAAACCCAGAGAGTCCCAAACAGGATAAACCCAAGGCAAAACACTCCAAGACACATATTAATCAAATTAACAAAGATCAAACACAAAGAACAAATATTAAAAACGGCAAGGGAAAAACAACAAATAACACACAAGGGGATTCCCATAAGGATAACAGCTGATCTTTCAATAGAAACTCTTCAGGCCAGGGGGGAATGGCAAGACATACTTAAAGTGATGAAAGAAAATAACCTACAGCCCAGATTATTGTACCTAGCAAGGACCTCATTCAAATATGAAGGAGAAATCAAAAGCTTTACAGACAAGCAAAAACTGAGAGAATTCAGCACCACCAAACCAGCTCTCCAACAAATTCTAAAGGATATTCTCTAGACAGAAAACACAAAAAGGGTGTATAAACAAGAACCCAAAACAATAAAGTAAATGGCAATGGGATCATACTTATCAATAATTACCTTAAATGTAAATGCGTTGAATGCCCCAACCAAAAGACAAAGACTGGCTGAATGGATACAAAAACAAGACCCGTATATATGTTGTCTACAAGAGACCAACCTCAAAACAGGGGACACATACAGACTGAAAGTGAAGGGCTGGAAAAAGATATTCCATGCAAATAAAGGCCAAAAGAAAGCAGGAGTAGCAATACTCATATCAGATAAAATAGACTTTAAAACAAAGGCTGTGAAAAGAGACAAAGAAGGCCACTACATAATGATCAAAGGATCAATCCAAGAAGAAGAGATAACAATTATAAATATATATGCACCCAAAATAGGAGCACCACAATATGTAAGACAAGTGCTAACAAGTATGAAAGGGGAAACTAACAATAACACAATAATGGTGGGAGACTTTAACACCCCACTCACACCTATGGATAGATCAACTAAACATAAAATTAACAAGGAAACACAAACTTTAAATGATACAATAGACCAGTTAGACCTAAATGATATCTATAGGACATTTCACCCCCAAACAATGAATTTCACCTTTTTCTCAAGGATAGATCACATCCTGGGCCATAAATCTAGCCTTGGTAAATTCAAAAAAATTGAAATCATTCCAAGCATCTTTTCTGACCATAATGCAGTAAGATTAGATCTCAATTACAGGAGAAAAACTATTAAAAATTCCAACATATGGAGGCTGAACAACATGCTTCTGAATAACCAACAAATCACAGAAGAAATAAAAAAAGAAATGAAAATATGCATAGAAATGAATGAAAATGAAAACACAACAATCACAAACCT
>NW_024070802.1:0-9204 GCF_014754425.2 Oryx dammah
AAAGCTTCAATTCTTCGGCACTCAGCCTTCTTCACAGTCCAACTCTCTCATCCATACATGACCACAGGAAAAACCATAGCCTTGACTAGACGGCCCTTAGTCGGCAAAGTAATGTCTCTGCTTTTGAATATGCTATCTAGGTTGGTCATAACTTTTCTTCCAAGGAGTAAGCGTCTTTTAATTTCATGGCTGCAGTCACCATCTGCAGTGATTTGGAGCCCCCAAAAATAAAGTCTGACACTGTTTCCACTGTTTCCCCATCTATTTGCCATGAAGTGATGGGACCAGATGCCATGATCTTCGTTTTCTGAATGTTGAGCTTTATGCCAACTTTTTCGCTCTCCTCTTTCCCTTTCATCAAGAGGCTTTTTAGTTCCTCTTCACTTTCTGCCATAAGGGTGGTGTCATCTGCATATCTGAGGTTATTGATATTTCTCCCGGCAATCTTGATTCCAGCTTGTGTTTCTTCCAGTCCAGCGTTTCTCATGATGTACTCTGCATAGAAGTTAAATAAGCAGGGTGACAATATACAGCCTTGATGTACTCCTTTTCTGGTTTGGAACCAGTCTGTTGTTCCATGTCCAGTTCTAACTGTTGCTTCCTGACCTGCATACAGATTTCTCAAGAGGCAGGTCAGGTGGCCTGGTATTCCCATCTCTTTTAGAATTTTCCACAGTTTATTGTGATCCACACAGTCAAAGGCTTTGGCATAGTCAATAAAGCAGAAATAGATGTTTTCCTGGAACTCTCTTGCTTTTTCCATGATCCAGCAGATGTTGGCAATTTGATTTCTGGTTCCTCTGCCTTTTCTAAAACCAGCTTGAACATCAGGGAGTTCACGGTTCATGTCTTCCTGAAGCCTGGCTTGGAGAATTTTGAGCATTACTTTACTAGCATGTGAGATGAGTGCAATTGTGTGGTAGTTTGAGCATTCTTTGGCATTGCCTTTCTTTGGAATTGGAATGAAAACTGACCTTTTCCAGTCCTGTGGCCACTGCTGAGTTTTCCAAATTTGCTGGCATATTGAGTGCAGCACTTTCACAGCATCATCTTTCAGGATTTGGAACAGCTCAGCTGGAATTCTATCACTTCCACTAGCTTTGTTCATAGTGATGCTTCCTAAGGCCCACTTGACTTCACATTCCAGGATGTCTGGCTCTAGATGAGTGATCACATCATCATGATTGTCTGGGTCGTGAAGATCTTTTTTGTACAGTTCTTCCGTGTATTCTTGCCACCTCTTCTTAATATCTTCTGTTTCTGTTAGGTCCAGACCATTTCTGTCCTTTGTTGAGCCCATCTTTGCACGAAACGTTCCCTTGGTATCGCTAATTTAGAGTGATGGGAACCAGCAAATCTAATCTGACAGTTTGAGGAACGTGAGCTAAAGTAATTTTAATGAAAACAATCAGTTAATAAATTATACAGTCAATAAATAGTGCCCAATACACTGGCCAATAATGTTTTGTTGTTAATTTTAAAAAATAGAAATAAAGCATGCAATTAACAAAAATAAAGACAATGGCTAGAAAAATACTAAAAACAAAAAATAAGGAATTAGAATAGAAAAAATAATATAAATAATACAACTTAAGTGCTAATCCTTTAAAAATAAGCAAGGAAATAATTATTTTATGAGTATCAAGAAAATAATATATAAAATCACAACATTAAAAATATAGTTATGGAAAAGGATATTTTCTATTTTAGAGATATACATATAATGTATTTAACAACTTAATTACAAGCACTTTAACATACTTATACATTTTGACCTTTAGCATTTATATCAAACTTCAAGGATGGTTTACTATTAATGTGTGTGTGTGTGTTACTCAGGCATGTCCCATTCAATGTGACTCCATGGACTGTAGACCATCAGGCTCCTCTGCCCATGGGATTTTCCAGGCAAAAATACTGGAATGGGTTGCCATTCCCTTCTCCAGGGGATCTTCTCAACCCAGGGATCACACCTGGGTCTCCTGCATTGCAGGCGGACTCATTACTGTCCAAGCCATCAGATAGTCATCACACCCTTTGGTTAAAAAAGAACAAAACAAAACTATCATTTTTTATATCATAAAAATATCTTGTAAAAAATCCAATACCTATTTATGGAGAAAACCTATTTATGCTAAGTTGGATTTAAAACAAATCAATTAAAGACATTATGAAAAATTTTAACATCACACTCATATTAGAAATTCATATTTAAAAAAGAATAACCAAAATGATTATTCTTGTAAACAAAAACAAGCAAGAATGCCCAATAGCATCACAAAATTTTAATATAAAGTAAGTATAATACAGTGTAAATGTACAGCACCTGGCGTGTTAGCCAAGAAAATGACAGATTATCTCTGATCTTTACACCAACCCAGCAGCCGGAATTACTTCCCAATTTAATGAGGACTCAGTGGACACTCTGGGGAGAACCTCCTGCAGGGCTGAGATAGAACCAGGTCTTTCTGCGTCCAGCACATCCCTGTTGATCACTCGCCGCTGACGTCCTTGTTCTGGACGTTCTACATAATGAAACCAGACAAGAGAAGGGATACAAGACAGAGCTGGGGAAGCAGGGCCAAGTCAGAGCTGTGTGTAGGTCGTGTGACCGCCTGCATGCAATTCAGAAGTGTCTATTGAAAATCAGTAATGCAATACGGTGCTCAGACACAAATAATGTGAAAACTCACTGTGCTGATATTATAAAATACAATGAAAAAGATGCACTTGTAATAGCAACAAGCAATATAGAATACCTAGGAATGCACACCCACAAATTTGGAGGACTTGTGTCACCAAAATCTGTCATCTGCTAAAGAGAAAAGCTCTAGAAACAAAACATTATAGATATTATTTCCCCCCGTGTAATCTAACTGGACAAATCTAAATTTCCTTACAGAAACAAATAAACAAAAATCTAATTTTGAAACTTTATTTCAAGTACAATAAGGTGATACTTTGCTGATAAAGGCCCGTAGAGTCAAACCGATGGTTTTTCCAGTAGTCATGTATGGATGTGAGAGTTGGACCATAAAGGAAGCTGAGCATTGAAGAACTGAGGCTTTTGAGCTGTGGTGCTGGAGAAGACTCTTGAGAATCCCTTGGACTGCAAGGAGATCAGCCGAACTGACTCATTGGAAAAGACCCTGATGCTGGGAAGGACTGAAGGCAGGAGGAGAAGGGGACAACAGAGGATGAGATGGCTGGATGGCATCACTGATTCGGCGGACATGAGTTTGAACATGCTCCAGGAGTTGGTGATGGACAGGGAAGCCTGGCGTGCTGCAGTCCATGGGGTCGCAAAGAGACAGATTCGACTGAGTGACTGAACTAAACTGAAGATGATACTCGGACAAGTGACATTAAAGTGTCGTTTAAAGATTTAATAACTATAAAAGTATTATAATGTTACAGCAACTAACATAGAAAAATTCTACACTGAAAATAGATCTGAAAACCACACAAGCATTCTTATATGGTGAACATTGGTTTTGCAATAAGTAACATGAACTAAGCATAACAGAGAAAGGAATTACTAAAATTATTTAATTTGTTTTTTAAATTGAGGTGGGATTGACATTTATCACTATTTTAGCTTCAAGTGTATGACATAATCATTTAATCTTTGTCTGCACTGCAGGATGACCGCCACAAGCTGTCTGGTTAACTTCCATCACCTCACATAGTTACAGGTATTTTCCTGTGATGAGGACTTCTCGGGTCTGCTCTCTTGGCGGCTTTCAAACCTGAAGCAGAGTTTGGCTAACTATACTCCCCATCACATGCTCAGGACTTATTTTGTAACTGGAAGTTGGTACCTTTGACCACTGAAGGGTTAACTTTTAAGTAAAGAAGCCTGTATTACGACTTTACATATAGCTGTATCTTCTGGGCTATATTATCCACTCAATGCTGATAAACCAGATTCCTCCCAAGGGTAAGATGATGCAATGTCATCTGATATTCGTAATGCTAACCCTGAAGCAAGAATCTGAATTGTTTCTGAGTCACCAAATAAGATTAAACTGTGTGACCTATAATTTGTGTTCTCTGCATCTTAATACATTTGGGTTCTTTAGAAACTGCCCAGTGAGGAGGGCTAGCCGGTGGCTTCAGCCTCTGGCCTCCCATCCACGCTTCTTCCTGGCTCCAACCTCCACTGTCCTGTCAGAATTCAAATAAAATTATATTTCTATTTTCTTAAGTATTATATTCTTGATTAAGCAGATAATTTCTCTCCCTCAACCAGGCTCAGAAAAAGAGTCTTTCCTGCTTAGATATGAAAGACAGAATCTGGACTCTTCTTTCCAAAAATACAGGTCCCATTTGCAGAGTGTATGTTCATGGAGTTCAAGCCTGTTTCACAAGGCACGTGGGTGGGGTGGGTTTTTTCACACCTGACAAAATAACGGGGTGTGAAGCCTGCACCCTTAGAGGAAGCAAGCAGAACCGAGGCCGGGGCGGCATGGTCTCATAGCCGCCACCTCGAACCTTCAGGCTGACCCCAGCCCCGATGGCTGCTCTCTCTCCTGGTGGTGACCCCCTTGTTTTGAGAAGGGTGGCTGTGGGTTCTCCCAGACTCTGAGGAGCGCCTGAAGACAGTCTCAGGGGCCAGAAGAACCGATCTCCCTAAGATGCTGTTGCTGGGGTGGACTCATGCCTGGAAAAGCTCCAGCCGCCTTGGAGGTGGGTTCAGCAGAGACAGCCTGCTCCCTCCCGACATCCCTCGCGCTTTCCTGACTTCACACCGAGCCAAGGTCCTCAGGGCCCGAACAAGTAAGCTGCAACTTGAGAACAGCACAATGAGCAATGAAAGCAGCTGTCAATCTGCTGGAGATAAACCAGGATCACCGAAGGACATTTATTATATTCTCAATTATTCTATTTTTCTCTTTGCAAAATACCTTAGGAAGAGTGTACAGAGCCTGTAAAGAAGAAAGCATTACATACAGGGTTGGAAATGCCTGCAGGGTCCTGCTTCCAAGTCCCAGTTGGATACAGCAGGCGAACTCTGTCATGCTCAAAGGCCGATTTGACTCTAGGTTACCAAGATTAAGGAGATTCAAAGTCACTACTAAAGGCTACTAAGATCATGGCATCTGGTCCAATCACTTCACGGCAAATAGATGGGGAAACAGTGGAAACAGTGGCTGACCTTAATTTGGGGGGCTCCAAAATCACTGCAGATGGTGACTGCAGCCATGAATTTAAAAGACACTTACTTCTTGCAAGGAAAGTTATGACCAACCTAGACAGCATATTAAAAAGCAGAGACATTACTTTGTCAACAAAGGTCCATCTAGTCAAGGCTATAGTTTTTCCAGTGGTCATGTATGGATGTGAGGGTTGGACTATAAAGAAAGCTGAGCACCAAAGAATTGATGCTTTTGAACTGTGGTGTTGGAGAAGATTCTTGAGAGTCCCTTGGGCTGCAAGGAGATCCAACCAGTCCATCCTAAAGGAAATGAGTCCTGAATATTCATTGGAAGGACTGATGCTGAAGCTGAAACTCCAATACTTTGGCCACCTGATGGAAAGAACTGACTCATTGGAAAAGACCCTGATGCTGGGAAAGATTGCAGGCAGGAGGAGAAGGGGTTGAGATAGGATGAGATGGTTGGATGGCATCAGCAACTCCATGGACATGAGTTTGAGTGAACTCCAGGAGTTGGTGATGGACAGGGAGGCCTGGCGTGCTGCAGTCCATGGGGTCGCAAAGAGTTGGACATGACTGAGCAACTGAACTGAACTGAACTGAACTGAAATGTTATAAGACTTTTTATTCAATAAACATGGAAGCAAGGAAGAGAGATGGGGAAAGAATAGGAGAAATGAAGAAAGAAGGAGCAAGAAAAGAAAGAACGTGAGGAGGAAGGGAAGCTCTGACGGCAACCCTGGTTCCTGAGCAGCTGAGGCATCAGGTGAGTGACGCTTGGAGCTCACACCAGGAGGAATGACAAAGCGATCGTGGAGACAGGGTGAATGGAAACAGACTTTATGTGCATACATTTAATGTCGGGTTAAATTATGGTAATGGCAAAATTGGTATACTATGACAAATTAAACTTTATAAGTAATTATCTCAAATGAAAGGAAATTTTAAACTGTCTTGAATTTTCTTTTCTTTTTGGAAGAGACAACTTTTTAAAATGTAATATAAGAATTTTATCCTCTAATATCTTCAAAAGCATGAGGAGAGAAGAGAGATGAATTTAAGAAAGTGAATATAAATCCATACACATGTATCACAGTTATTTAAAGAGCCTCCTGTGAAGACATAACTAAAGGATAATATCATTTTTTATTAAGAACTCTATATATTGCTAACAAAGGAGATCATTACGCTTGTAATCCAAATGGGAAACAGAAGCTAACACCATAAGGAAAATCGGCTCAACAGCTGGAGGCAACACCACCGAAAAAGCAAGTCAGTGATGCACGCCAGGAAGACAGAGAGTAATGCTTAGGGGATATTCAACTAGAGGGAAAGATTTCATGCTAAATTTGATTACAAGTCACTATTAGTAAATAGAGAAAAACTGCCCCTGAGCCTGTATTAAATCAGATTTCATGTGTTCACATGTTCTGTGTTTGAGGCTAGATAGCAACGACAAACTGATTTTTTTTTAAAACCTGTGGCTCAGCCCGTGAAGAAGCCACCTGCCAAGGCAGGAGACTCATGGGATGCAGGTTCGGTCCCTGGGTCGGGAAGGTCCCTGGAGCAGGAAATGGCTGCCCGCTCCAGTGCTCTTGCCTGGAGAATCCCATGGACACAGGAGCCTGGCGGGCTACACTCCATAGCATCACAAAGAGTCAGACACAACTGAAGTGGCTTAGCAGGATGAGCACAAACGAATCCAGTATGGGTTCATTGTAGCATTACAGACTTGTTGACCAGGATAATAAATAACTTAGTACGGAACCGAAATGCCCAGAAACAGAAGGAGTTTCCACGTGTTGATCTCAAAACTCTTTACTTCCACTCTGTGAAGCATCCAACTAGCAAAGGTATAACCAACATTATCCAGATAGCTTTAGCTTTGGGTCTTGACCTGGACTCATCAAATAAAACTCAATATAAGTTACATGACACCACTGGTATGAACATTTTTATAGATTAATATCCCCTTCTGGCACGCTGAATCCAAGAGAACATTAAAAGACAATAGGGTTCATCCTGGGAATGTAGGTGGAGTTCAGTTCAGTTCAGTCACTCAGTTGTGTCCGACTCTTTGCAGCCCCATGGACTGCAGCACGCCAGGCCTCCCTGTCCATCACCAACTCCCGGAGTCCACCCAAACCCATGTCCATGGAGTCGCTGATGCCATCCAGCCATCTCGTCCTCTGTCGTCCCCTTCTCCTCCTGCCTTCAGTCTTTCCCAGCATCAGGGTCTTTTCCAATGAGTCCATTCTTCACATCAGGGGGCCAGAGTATTGGAGCTTCAGCTTCAGCATCAGTCCTTCCAATGAATATTCAGGACTCATTTCCTTTAGGATGGACTGGTTGGATCTCCTTGCAGTCCAAGGGACTCTCAAGATTCTTCTCCAACAACACAGTTCAAAAGCATCGATTCTTTGGCGCTCAGCTTTCTTTATAGTCCAACTCTCACATCCATTCATGACCACTGGAAAAACCATAGCCCTGACTAGATGGACCTTTGTTGACAAAGTAATGTCTCTGCTTTTTAATATGCTGTCTAGGTTGGTCATAACTTTCCTTCCAAGGAGTAAGCGTCTTTTAATTTCATGGCGGCAATCACCATCTGCAGTAATTTTGGAGCCCCCAAAAATAAAGTCTCTCACTGTTTCCCCATCTATTTCCCATGAAGTGATGGGACCGGATGCCATGATCTTAGTTTTCTGAATGTTGAGCTTTAAGCCAACTTTTTCACTCTCCTCTCTCACTTTCATCAAGAGGCTCTTTAGTTCCTCTTCACTTTCTGCCATAGCGGTGGCATCATCTGCATATCTGAGGTTATTGGTATTTCTCCCGGCAATCTTGATTCCAGCTTCGATATAGGGAAATCAGGTAATACAATGCACCATATTAATAGAATGAAGAACAAACACACGTGATCCTGTAAATAGATGCAAAGAAAACATTTGACAAAATTCAACACATTTTGCTGATTTAAGAAACAAACTCAGAGGGTGGGATGATTTGGGAGAATGGCATTGAAACATGTATACTATCATGTAAGAAACGAATCGCCAGTCTATGTTTGATGCAGGGTGCAGGATGCTTGGGGCTGGTGCACAGGGATGATCGGAGGGATGATGTGGGGTGGGAAGTGGGAGGGGGTCCATGTTTGCGAGCTCACGTACACCCGTGGCGGATTCATGTCAATGTATGCCAAAACCAATACAGAATTGTAAAGAAAATAAAGTAAAAATAAAAATAAAGGCACACACACACACACAAAGAAACAAACTCAGCAAACTAGGAGTACAAGAGAATGTTTTTAGCATGACACAGGACAACTGGGAAAACGACAGCTAAGATCACACTTAAGAGTGAAGACTGAAATTGCCCTCCCCCGCCAAGATCAGGAACAAGACAAGGTGCCTGATGCCATGTAGCATTGCGAAAGAGAACGAAATAAGTGTCCGCTGAAGTACAGCTAGCTCTACTTGCAGATGACACGGTTCTGTACCTAGAAAATCTACACAATTCATCCGTGGCCAGAATAAACCATTAGCGTTGATAAAGCAAAGCTGCAGGGTATGAGACCATCAGCAAGAATAACCAGTTGTGTTTCCATACAGTAGCAGTAAATAATCTGAAAGCTGAATTTACAATAGCATTCAAACTAGTGAAATATCTAGAAAGAGGTTTACCCAAGAGAGTAAGAGCTTTATACACTGAAACCATAAGACAGTGTTGAAATAAGTCAAAGACCTAAACAAACGGAAGCTCAGCTCAGTCAGTCGTCAGGCATGTCCGGCTCTGTGCGACCCCATGAATCGCAGCACGCCAGGCCTCCCTGTCCATCACCAACTCCCGGAGCTCACTCAGACTCACGTCCATCGAGTCGGTGATGCCCTCCAGCCATCTCATCCTCTGTCGTCCCTTTCTCCTCCTGCCCCCAATCCCTCCCAGCATCAGAGTCTTTTCCAATGAGTCAACTCTTCGCATGAGGTGGCCAAAGTACTGGAGCTTCAGCTTTAGCATCATTCCTTCCAAAGAAATCCCAGGGCTGA
>NW_024070802.1:9304-9928 GCF_014754425.2 Oryx dammah
AAAGCTTCAATTCTTCGGCACTCAGCCTTCTTCACAGTCCAACTCTCTCATCCATACATGACCACAGGAAAAACCATAGCCTTGACTAGACGGCCCTTAGTCGGCAAAGTAATGTCTCTGCTTTTGAATATGCTATCTAGGTTGGTCATAACTTTTCTTCCAAGGAGTAAGCGTCTTTTAATTTCATGGCTGCAGTCACCATCTGCAGTGATTTGGAGCCCCCAAAAATAAAGTCTGACACTGTTTCCACTGTTTCCCCATCTATTTGCCATGAAGTGATGGGACCAGATGCCATGATCTTCGTTTTCTGAATGTTGAGCTTTATGCCAACTTTTTCGCTCTCCTCTTTCCCTTTCATCAAGAGGCTTTTTAGTTCCTCTTCACTTTCTGCCATAAGGGTGGTGTCATCTGCATATCTGAGGTTATTGATATTTCTCCCGGCAATCTTGATTCCAGCTTGTGTTTCTTCCAGTCCAGCGTTTCTCATGATGTACTCTGCATAGAAGTTAAATAAGCAGGGTGACAATATACAGCCTTGATGTACTCCTTTTCTGGTTTGGAACCAGTCTGTTGTTCCATGTCCAGTTCTAACTGTTGCTTCCTGACCTGCATACAGATTTCTCA
>NW_024070803.1:0-9926 GCF_014754425.2 Oryx dammah
AATATTCTTGCCTAGAGAATCCCATGGACAGAGGAGCCTGGCAGCTTCTGGTCCATAGCGTTGCACAGAGACAGACATGATTGAAGTGACTCAGCACATACCATTTCACCTATTTATTGAGTCTGTATACCCTTCCTCATGTGTGGCTTAAAATTAATCTTCTTTGTGTGGTTTGTAATTTTTTTTTAATTTAGTGGCCATGCTACACAGCTTGCAAGATCTTAGTTCCTTGACTAGGGACTGAACTCACTGCTAGACCACCAGGGAAGTTCCTTTTAAAAAAAAAAGAGAGAGAGAGAGAGAGCTTCTCTTCAGTAGGCTTGCTTCTTCTATATTTAGCTAGTGTGTCCACTCTGGCTTTGAGCTCTCTTTACTTCTCTCACTTGAGGATTTCCCTTGCTTTGGTTATTTTAAAAGTATTTTTGGGAGAACAAGATGGTGGAGGAGTAGGTAGACATGGAGTACATCTCTCTCCACAGATTCATCAGGAATACACCTTCAGACACAGAAGATCTTGCAGAACAACAGCTAAGAGCAGGCAGGAGGACCTGACCACTGGAAAAGAATATATAGAACCATGCAAAATGGAGCCAGAGCCAGAGGAATCAACCGTCCTGACTACAGACTATACTACAAAGCTACAATCAAGACAGTATGGTACTTGCATAAAAACAGAAATATAGACCAATAGAACAAGATAGAAAACACAGAGATAAACCCACACATCTATAGCTACCATACTTTTGACAAAGGAGGCAAGAATATACAACAGGGTGAAGACAGTCTCTTCAATAAGTGGTGCTGGAAAAACTGGACAGCTACATGTAAAGGAATGAAATTAAAACACTTCCTAACACCATACACAGAATGGATTAAAGACCTAACTGTAAGACAAGAAACTATAAAACTCTTAGAAGAAAACATAGTCAGAACCCTCTATGATGTAAGTTACAGAAAGATCCTCTATAACTCACCTCCTAGTGTAATGGATATAAAAACAAAAATAAACAAGTGGGACATAATTAAACTTAAAAGCTTTTGCATAGCAAAGGAAACTATAAAGGTGAAAAGACAACCCTCAGAATGGGAGAAAGTAATAGCAAACGAAACAAGTAACAAAGGATTAATTTCCAAAATATACAAGCAGCTCATACAAGTCAATACCAGAAAAACAAATAACCCAGTCAAAAAGTGGGAAAAAGACCTAAACAGATATTTTTCCAAAGACATAAGATAGCTAATAAATACATGAAAAGATGCTAACATTGTTCATTATTACAGAAATGCAAATCAAAACTACAATGAGATATCACCTCACACCAGTCAGAATGGCCATCATCAAAAAACCTACAAACAATAAATGCTGGAGAGAGTGTGGAGAAAAGGGAACTCTCTTGGACTGTTGGTAGGAATGCAAATTGATACAGCCACTATGGAAGACAGTTGGAGATTCCTCAAAAAATTAGGAATAAAACCACTATATGATTCAGCAATCGCACTTCTAGGCATATACCCTGAGGAAACCAAAACTGAAAAAGACACATATACCCCAACGTTCACTGCAGCACTATTTAGAATAGCTAGGACATGGAAGAAACTAGATGTCTATCAACAGATGAGAGGATAAAGAAGCTGCGGTACATATATACACTGGAATATTGCATGTGTGCATACTAAGTCACGTCAGTCATGTCTGACTCTTTGGGACCCTATGGAAAGTAGCCTGCCAGGCTCCTCTGGCCATGGGATTTTCCAGGCAAGAATACTGGAGTGGGTTGCCATGCCCTCCTCCAAGGGACCTTCCCCACCCAGGGATCAACCCCGCATCTCCTGCGGCTCCTGCATCTCCTGCATCACAGGCAGATTCTTTACCACTGAGCCACCAGGGGAGCCCACAGTGGAATATCCCTCAGCCATAAAAAGGGATATGTTTGAGTCAGTCCTGATGAGGTGGATGAACCCAGAGCCTATTATACCGAGTGAAGCAGGTCAGAAAGAAGAAAACAAATAATCATATACTAATGTATATGGATCACAGAAAGATGGTACTGATGAAATTACTTGAAGGGCAGCAAGGTGGAGACAGAGACATAGAGAGCAGACTGATGGACACTGCGGGGGTGGAGGAACAAGGAGAGCATGGGGTATATGGGATATATGGAGAGAGTGACACGGAAACATACATTACCATATGCAAAATAGATAGCCAATGAGAATTTGAGAGAACTCAAACCGGGGCTTTGTAACAACCTAGAGGGACGCAGTGGGGAAGGAGATGGGAGGGAGGTTAAAGAGGGAGGGGACATAGGTATGCCTCTGGTTGATTCACGTTAATGTTTGGCAGAAACCAACACAATACTGTAAAGCAGTTACCCTTCAGTTAAAAGTAAATTTATTTTTACAATATTTTATTTATAAATATTTAGTTTTATATCAATAATTTCATTTGTAAATATTCAATATGTTAAAAATATTTTATCCCCTCCTTCTAGGTTTGCAGCAGAAAGACGTGAACCATCATGTTGATAGACTCAGAACCTACAAACCTACTAATTCCTCAGTTTTCTTGTCTTTAAAATGATATTAATAATTGTGCCCATTTCATGGGGTTCTCATGAGGCTTAAACATGATCATTCAGGCAGAGCATTTCAAGCTCTATGAAGAATAGAATGCCCAGGACATAGGAGGCACTCAGCAGACATTCGCTTAACCTACTGCTTTGCCCAGAAGTGAGTTCACCACCTTCCAAATCAGCCTCTTCTCCTCCATCTAACTGAACACCCACCACCAGCTACTCGGTCTCCTAAGACTGAACTGTAAGAGACATCGCAGACCCCTTCCTCGCAGCCCCATCACCACCCTGGGCGTCTCTATCTTCACACTAATGTCCTCAGGTCCCATTAAAATACACACGTGATAAAAATACAGACACAATACTCTTTTAATAAAATTAATACAAATGAAATATATATATAAAACCACCTCACGAAGTATACAAACATATGCTATGAAGGAGTACAAAGAGGTGAAAGGCAGGTAAGAGACAGGCAGAGGACTCACGATGGTGGCTGCCTGGGTAGGAGAAGCCAGCGACACGGGATGGAGCAGGTCACTGTTCAAGGTCAAGTTCCCCTGGATAGCAGTTTCCCAGGTTTTAGTTGTACTATTAAACATAATTTTTAAAAGAAAGCCTCACATGAACCAGTGGAAAAAACCCTGTCATGAACCAAGGATTATGCTCAGTCCTGTTCTGTGTTCTACAAGGAGAGAAACTTCATGTTCAACACATTAAATTGTTCACCGATGGAGAGAGGAAGGAGATAAAAAAGAATCTGTTGGCCAAACAGGCACCCATGTGCAGTCACCAGAATAAGGCCTGCAGGCTGGTAATGGTAATGGGCCACAAACCCCGAAATACAAATCAACTCCACCTTGTCCCTCTGCATTTTAGTTTTGATTCTTTCAGGGGAGGAGCTGTACTGCATGGCTTGTGAAATCTTAGTTCCCTGGTCAGATCAAACCTGGGCATTCAGCAGTGAGAGCGCTGAGTCCTAGCCACCAGGTCACCAGCAGATTCCCTATTTCTTATGCTTGTAAATGAGGTTTAACTTTTTAATATGTTCAGTACCAGTCTGTATTTCTTCTGTGCATGATTTATTGTTTTGATGGCTGGGATTCTCATTTTACAAGAGGTTTTCTATAGTGAGATTTTAGCTTTTTGCAGATATACTGGAAATATTGTTCCCAGTCCTTTCTGGTAGAAATTTTGTCTGTTTTTCTTTCTTCCCTTCCTTCTTTCTGAAGGAGGGTAGAATTTTGAAAGAAATGTTGATTCAGGTCCTCGGCTGACTCTTCCAGTATCCATGACACTGTGACCCAGTGATGGAAATATGCATTCTGCGGAGGCTGAACCTCTCCCAGGAGTCCTCCTACTCCTTGAGCCTCTGCCCCACCCTTGGGCTTCTGTCAACTGGCCTCTGGGCCAGAGACTGGGGAAACATAAATGCCCTATCCCCACCCCAAGGCCTCAGCCTGGGTGGCTTTAACTAGGGCTGGGCTCTGCTCCTGCCTGGACTTGAGAACTTGGCCCTGTGCCTTCATTCCTGGTCCTCCACTCCCTTCCTGTGCATCTGGGGTCTCCTGTGTGTGGTGAGCTCCTGACTTTCCTGGGCAGCAGTCATGACATCCTCTAGCACATGGCTTGTTGCAAGTCTGAGTTGCTGGGGTTGGGAGGAGGGACTGCCCTTCTGTACGTGGGCCTAATTAGGGTTTTCAGTCAGGAAGCTGTTGTTATTTAGTCACTAAGTCATGCCCAACTCTTTTTGTGGCCCCGTGCACTGTAGTCCACCAGGCTCCTTTGTCCATGGGATTTCCTAGGCAAGAATACTGGAGTGGGTTGCCATCTCCTTTTCCAAGGGATCTTCCTGACCCAGGGAGCGAATTTGTGTCTTCTGCATTGGCAGGCGAATTCTTTACCACTGAGCCACCAGGGAAGCCCAGTCAGGAGTTACCACTAATTAAATAACAGCTCTTCTAGTCTCTCAGCACTGACCTTGATCCTGATCTGGCTTCTCAAAGTCCCTGTCTTTTGCTTTAATAAACAACCAAATCTGATGATTGTTTTGATCAAAGCCAGAGGTCAGGGTCAGCATGCCCCAGCTGGACCAGATCACCTTTACAAGGCTCCCTTTACCTGGAACGCTCCCTTCTTTTTCTCTGGGGGCCACAAGCCTCCTGATCTTTCACCCTGGGACTCTTTCCTCATTCTCTTAACCTCTGGAGCCACAACCCCTCCCACCCCTTCATCAATAATACCAGCAAAGATGACAACAGCAATAAGCGTTCCTGTACTCACATGACAACTGGCCAGGCACCTTCTTATCAACTGTGGTAGTCCTATAAGGCAAACCAGGAAGGACCCACCAGCCCCACTTAATCCAAGAGCAAAGTAACTTCGGCACAGTTACACAGGAAGTCACTGGCTGAACAGCATCTGGATCCAAGGGCTTCATCCTCAGCAACAGTACTGTGGCCCTAGCCCCATCTCATTCTCAGCCTCTCTTCTGCCCTGTCTAGCAGTTATCAAAAGGGGCCACTCGAGAGAGGTATGATTTGAGCTCAGGAGGTCTTGGTTGCCCAGGGTTCACCCTCACTAGCTAGTCTTGTCTTTGTAGATTCCACCATTAATCACCTGAAGGCTTTATGGAGCCTCCTTGGGAAACATAGCTTCTCTATGGTCAATGGAGTGGCCTCCCCAAATACTCGTATCCTAATCCCTGAAATCCGTGGATATGTTACCTTATACGTAAGGGTGACATGACAGATGTGGTTAAGGACCCTGAGGTAGGGAGAATACCCTAGATTATCCAGGTGGGGCCACTGTAACCACAAGAGTCCTTTATAGGGGAGGCAGGATCTTCCTGGGTCGGGAAGATCCCCTGGAGGAGGGCATGGCAACCCCCTCTAGTAATCTTGCCTGGAGAATCCCCACGGACAGAGGAGCCTGGGGGGCTACAGTCCATGGGGTCACAAAGAGTCGGACACGACTGAGTTACTTTATTAAGCACAGGAGTGTCCGAAGCAGAGAAGGGAATGTGACTATGGAAACAGGTCAGAGGGATGGGGTTCCAAGACAGTGGGTGCAGGTAGCCTCTAAAGGCCAGAAGAGGCAGGGAACAAATTCTCCCCGAGCCTCTGGAAGGAACATGGTCCTGATGACCCATTTTAAGACTTCTGACCTCCAGAACTTTAAGATCATACATCTGTGCTGTTTTAAGCCACTGAATTTGTGGTAATTTGACACGGTGGCAATAGGGTCACTTCCTGTGACCCTTGCGTGCCCTCTGAATCTCAGACTGAGGGGGTGAGACTGCACGGTGTCTACCTCCTCCAGCTTACAGGTGGGGAAATGGGGACTCACTGAAAGGGAACTACTTGTGCAAAGCATACAGTGAATCATCAGAGGCTGCGCTGAGCTATGGACCCCATGTTTCTGACTGCCCTTCATGTCTCTGTTACCCCACTCCTAACTGTCCCTCAGGCTTGACCATTTAAAGGCATAACACTTTTCATTCATATAGAGACAAAAATTTATGGAACAGAAAATAACATGTGTCTTGTTGAAGGTTTACAGGAACATCTGAGCAATCCCATGAGGGTAATTGCAAGAACAAAGGATTAACCTGTCCCCACCAGGGTCTGGCTGACACCCAGATGTCTACAACATCCAGTCACACCCCCTCCCCTTTGGGTGTAAAAAAGGCCTGAATTCTAACTCAGGGAAGATGGTTCTTTGGGATACAAGTCGGCCATCTTCTTGGTCTATTCTGTTGGCTTTCTGAATAAAGTTTCTGTTCCTTTGTCCCCTGTTGTGTGCAGCAGCAGCACAAGCTCAAACTCGCTAACAGAACTGGTGATACCCTTTTCCCCCAGCTCCCCTTTTTAACATGAACCAAACTTGAACATGAAGGATGAGCTTCTGATAGTGGGACTTCTGGCCTCATCAAGGGGTGGCAGAGGAGATTCTAAGTCAGCCATATGTGGGCCTGGCTTGTACTGGCTGGCAAGAGCCAGTAATGCAACACGTGGGAGGCCTTCAACAAACGATCATGGAATTAACCAATTCCACCTTCAGTGGTAAGTCAGTAGCTTGAAACTGGTTATGGTGGGAATGTTTATACCATGGCAAAGGCCACATATTGGGGCTTCCCCTCCCTTGCTCGCCACTGCTAAGAGTTGGTTGTTAAACCTTTACCAGGACCCCGATCCAGACCCCATGGAGCCTGGGCAGACCTACCTGTCTTGCTCTCTCCCTGTCTGTGTCACCCCCCACCTCCCCTGGTCCCCCTTTCACATCAGCCCCACAGCTGCCCTCCTCCCCAGCCGAGGGCCCTGGAGGTCAGGGTCACATGCAGGCCCCTCCCAGGCCCCCAGAGCACTCTCACACTGTGTGTTGCCTGAGACCAGTGAACAAACAAACAAGATCAAACGTGACCCCAGGAGGCCACACCAGCTTTCATAACATAAAACAAAGAGTAACACTGGAGATCACTTCAAGTGGACACTAATTCTGCTAGCTCCCCTGGAAAAGGATCTGGAAATTATAGCCTTTAAAAAGGCCACCTTAATGCTCCCCTCCCAGAAGCCCGCCTGGGCCGCTAGCCTGCTAAAACTCCCTCCCCGGCCCCCTGAGCACTCACAGAAGGTTGCAACCTCCTCAGATGCACACTCGCCTTGTGAGGATCACCTGTGTCCTCTGCGGACTGGAGATTCCCAGAGGTTGGAATTCCCCGGCACAGGCTAGCATCTGAGAGGCATTCAGCAAATGACCACGGAATTAATTAGCACAGTCAGGCCTCTCTCTCTCCCTACTCTGCCTCTTTTCCTGGCCTGCTTCCTCCCTCTGCCACTGGTGCCCTGCATACAATGGAGCCAAAAGCCTCCTTTCTTGAGTTAACACTTCCTCAGCCTGGGCAAGCCCTGCCTCAGTGACCTTGGAAGCCAGTGACTATGGAGCGTGACCAGCCCACAGCCCCCACTATTTCCACTGTAGCCAAGTTCAAGGCCAATTCCAGCTCCCTGTGACTTCCCTGTGACCACCACACACAGCTCTCCCCCTGCCCCCTCCCGTCTCTCAGAAGTCTCCTCTGACTGCTTTGAGAGGACAGTGGTAGAGGTGGAGTCCCAAGGTCTGGACTCATCCTGGCTCAGCTAGCAATAGGACCCCCGCCCCAACTCGATGATAACTCCAGCATTCCCAGCCTGCCTTCCTGGCTCAGCTGTGGCTGGAAAAGCTGAGGCTGGTGTTGTGAAGTGACTCACACTCTGACTGCAGTGTCAGGCTGTGGAAAGTGCTCTGGGGTTGGGGAAATGGTAACTGCACTGGGATCTCTATTTTCTTCCTCCTGGGTTTGGCAAAACATCAGATATAGCCACCAGAGCAACAACAACAACACCCACCACTTACATAGCACTTACCGTGGGCCAAGCTCTGTTCTCAGAACCTTACATGTATTAATTCATTTCAGCCTGGCAATACCACTCTGATACTACTGCTATCTCTATTTTGCCTGGGAGTAAACTGAGGGAACACACCCGAGGCCACACAGCTAGTAAGTAGGGGAGTGGGGATTTGAACCCAGGCTCAGAGTCTGGGCTAGCTCATTAAAACACAGGGGTGAAGGCTGGGGCCTAGAGATGGAAAAGTGATAGGAGACCATGCTGCCATGGCTCAAGATGCCTGAATGGAAGGCTGCTTGTGGGGCTGATGGTATGTGAATGAAAAACAGGAAAAGGAATTGGGAGCCACATAAGGACACGAGGGAAAAGGTCCAGGGCCATGGGAGTGGCATGCAGGGAGAGAATTCAGGAAAGACCAGCTCAGGGAGTGGGGTAGGTCTCTTCCCCACTGCACAGTGTGGGATGCCTTTGGGCTTAAACCTTCAGGCCCTACAGCCACAAGACAAAGTCAGGGCTTTATTCAGAGCCCTTGAATTCCATGAGGCTATTTTCTCATCATAAAATAAGACTTATGGCAAAGGATTCCGTGGGATTAAATGTGGTACAGCTATTAGAGCAGCTAACACCATGGACGCCTGACAGTGTGCTGGGCGCAGGAACAAGGAGCTTCACATACATTAACTTATTTAATCCTAATATTTACCTTATAGAAATTAAACATGATTATTAGTCCCGTCTTATAGCTATGAATACTGAGGCACAGAGACTAGGGAACTGGCCCAAGAGCAAGTGAGTAGCACACCAGAACTAAAATCCAAAATTCATGCCTGTTTTTTTTTGGACCATGCTTAGCTCCCTGACCAGGGTTGAACCCTGCCCTTGGCAGTGAAGGTGCAGCATCTTAACCACTGGACTGCCAGAGAAATTACATTCCCTCTCAAAGAAAATAACAAGCGAGCTGCAGGCCCACCCACCCCCAACTTCATCGTCAAGCTTTATGTGTGTTACGGTACACACTAACCTCATAAAGACTTTCTGAGACAAGCACTATTATTATTTCCATTTTACAAATGACGAACTGAGGCTCAGGGAGGGGAAGTAACAATCGCAAAGACACACAGCAAGTATACTGCAGGATTAGGAATCAAGTCTCAGCAGTCCGCTCGAGATCAAGAGCCTTGTCGGGGGAGCTCTCAGCTTGCCTCTCCCCAAGGTCACTCATGCCCATTACATCTTCCTGGGCAGTGAGCCCGCTACTCTCAGAATAGCTGGACGGCAGGGCCTGTTGCCTTCTGAGCACAGCGGCCAGGAAAGCCTTGAGGCACTGGCGGAAGCGGTGGCTGGAGAAGGCGTAGAGGACGGGGGTGAAGCAGCAGTGCAGGAAGGCGATGCTCTCCGTCACCTGCAGCGCGTAGTCCAGGTGCTGGCTGACCCTGCAGTCCCCAAAGACTTGCAGGTCCAGCAGCGAGTGCAGAAACAAGGTGAGATTGTACGGGAACCACAGCACAAAGAAGGCCACCACCAGAGCTACGGCCATCCTCAGGGCCCGGCTCTGGCCCGGGGGCCGCAGACTCACCAGCACAGAGCCGATGCGGGAGTAGAAGAAGATCATGGCAAGGAGGGGGAGGAGGAACCCCAGGAGGTTCTGCTGGAAGCGGAGGAAGAGCTTCCAGATGGTCCCATGTCCCCCAAAATCCGCATAGCAGTCCCACACGCCCGGGGAGTTTTCATGCGTCCTCACAAAGACCATGTCAGGAACGGAGACAGCCAGGGCCACAGCCCACACAGTGGCTGCCAGCAGCAGGCTCTTGGCTCGGGTCCTCAGTCGGTGGTAGGGCCGAGCGCAGACAATCTCCAGGTACTTGTCCAGGCTCATGCAGCTGATGAAGAAGATGCCGCTGTAGAAGTTCACGGTATAGAGGGTGCTCACCACCTTGCATAAGAAGCTCCCAAAGACCCAATGCCA
>NW_024070804.1:0-9923 GCF_014754425.2 Oryx dammah
AATATTCTTGCCTAGAGAATCCCATGGACAGAGGAGCCTGGCAGCTTCTGGTCCATAGCGTTGCACAGAGACAGACATGATTGAAGTGACTCAGCACATACCATTTCACCTATTTATTGAGTCTGTATACCCTTCCTCATGTGTGGCTTAAAATTAATCTTCTTTGTGTGGTTTGTAATTTTTTTTTAATTTAGTGGCCATGCTACACAGCTTGCAAGATCTTAGTTCCTTGACTAGGGACTGAACTCACTGCTAGACCACCAGGGAAGTTCCTTTTAAAAAAAAAAAGAGAGAGAGAGAGAGAGCTTCTCTTCAGTAGGCTTGCTTCTTCTATATTTAGCTAGTGTGTCCACTCTGGCTTTGAGCTCTCTTTACTTCTGTCACTTGAGGATTTCCCTTGCTTTGGTTATTTTAAAAGTATTTTTGGGAGAACAAGATGGTGGAGGAGTAGGTAGACATGGAGTACATCTCTCTCCACAGATTCATCAGGAATACACCTTCAGACACAGAAGATCTTGCAGAACAACAGCTAAGAGCAGGCAGGAGGACCTGACCACTGGAAAAGAATATATAGAACCATGCAAAATGGAGCCAGAGCCAGAGGAATCAACCGTCCTGACTACAGACTATACTACAAAGCTACAATCAAGACAGTATGGTACTTGCATAAAAACAGAAATATAGACCAATAGAACAAGATAGAAAACACAGAGATAAACCCACACATCTATAGCTACCATACTTTTGACAAAGGAGGCAAGAATATACAACAGGGTGAAGACAGTCTCTTCAATAAGTGGTGCTGGAAAAACTGGACAGCTACATGTAAAGGAATGAAATTAAAACACTTCCTAACACCATACACAGAATGGATTAAAGACCTAACTGTAAGACAAGAAACTATAAAACTCTTAGAAGAAAACATAGTCAGAACCCTCTATGATGTAAGTTACAGAAAGATCCTCTATAACTCACCTCCTAGTGTAATGGATATAAAAACAAAAATAAACAAGTGGGACATAATTAAACTTAAAAGCTTTTGCATAGCAAAGGAAACTATAAAGGTGAAAAGACAACCCTCAGAATGGGAGAAAGTAATAGCAAACGAAACAAGTAACAAAGGATTAATTTCCAAAATATACAAGCAGCTCATACAAGTCAATACCAGAAAAACAAATAACCCAGTCAAAAAGTGGGAAAAAGACCTAAACAGATATTTTTCCAAAGACATAAGATAGCTAATAAATACATGAAAAGATGCTAACATTGTTCATTATTACAGAAATGCAAATCAAAACTACAATGAGATATCACCTCACACCAGTCAGAATGGCCATCATCAAAAAACCTACAAACAATAAATGCTGGAGAGAGTGTGGAGAAAAGGGAACTCTCTTGGACTGTTGGTAGGAATGCAAATTGATACAGCCACTATGGAAGACAGTTGGAGATTCCTTAAAAAATTAGGAATAAAACCACTATATGATTCAGCAATCGCACTTCTAGGCATATACCCTGAGGAAACCAAAACTGAAAAAGACACATATACCCCAACGTTCACTGCAGCACTATTTAGAATAGCTAGGACATGGAAGAAACTAGATGTCTATCAACAGATGAGAGGATAAAGAAGCTGCGGTACATATATACACTGGAATATTGCATGTGTGCATACTAAGTCACGTCAGTCATGTCTGACTCTTTGGGACCCTATGGAAAGTAGCCTGCCAGGCTCCTCTGGCCATGGGATTTTCCAGGCAAGAATACTGGAGTGGGTTGCCATGCCCTCCTCCAAGGGACCTTCCCCACCCAGGGATCAACCCCGCATCTCCTGCGGCTCCTGCATCTCCTGCATCACAGGCAGATTCTTTACCACTGAGCCACCAGGGGAGCCCACAGTGGAATATCCCTCAGCCATAAAAAGGGATATGTTTGAGTCAGTCCTGATGAGGTGGATGAACCCAGAGCCTATTATACCGAGTGAAGCAGGTCAGAAAGAAGAAAACAAATAATCATATACTAATGTATATGGATCACAGAAAGATGGTACTGATGAAATTACTTGAAGGGCAGCAAGGTGGAGACAGAGACATAGAGAGCAGACTGATGGACACTGCGGGGGTGGAGGAACAAGGAGAGCATGGGGTATATGGGATATATGGAGAGAGTGACACGGAAACATACATTACCATATGCAAAATAGATAGCCAATGAGAATTTGAGAGAACTCAAACCGGGGCTTTGTAACAACCTAGAGGGATGCAGTGGGGAAGGAGATGGGAGGGAGGTTAAAGAGGGAGGGGACATAGGTATGCCTCTGGTTGATTCACGTTAATGTTTGGCAGAAACCAACACAATACTGTAAAGCAGTTACCCTTCAGTTAAAAGTAAATTTATTTTTACAATATTTTATTTATAAATATTTAGTTTTATATCAATAATTTCATTTGTAAATATTCAATATGTTAAAAATATTTTATCCCCTCCTTCTAGGTTTGCAGCAGAAAGACGTGAACCATCATGTTGATAGACTCAGAACCTACAAACCTACTAATTCCTCAGTTTTCTTGTCTTTAAAATGATATTAATAATTGTGCCCATTTCATGGGGTTCTCATGAGGCTTAAACATGATCATTCAGGCAGAGCATTTCAAGCTCTATGAAGAATAGAATGCCCAGGACATAGGAGGCACTCAGCAGACATTCGCTTAACCTACTGCTTTGCCCAGAAGTGAGTTCACCACCTTCCAAATCAGCCTCTTCTCCTCCATCTAACTGAACACCCACCACCAGCTACTCGGTCTCCTAAGACTGAACTGTAAGAGACATCGCAGACCCCTTCCTCGCAGCCCCATCACCACCCTGGGCGTCTCTATCTTCACACTAATGTCCTCAGGTCCCATTAAAATACACACGTGATAAAAATACAGACACAATACTCTTTTAATAAAATTAACACAAATGAAATATATATATAAAACCACCTCACGAAGTATACAAACATATGCTATGAAGGAGTACAAAGAGGTGAAAGGCAGGTAAGAGACAGGCAGAGGACTCACGATGGTGGCTGCCTGGGTAGGAGAAGCCAGCGACACGGGATGGAGCAGGTCACTGTTCAAGGTCAAGTTCCCCTGGATAGCAGTTTCCCAGGTTTTAGTTGTACTATTAAACATAATTTTTAAAAGAAAGCCTCACATGAACCAGTGGAAAAAACCCTGTCATGAACCAAGGATTATGCTCAGTCCTGTTCTGTGTTCTACAAGGAGAGAAACTTCATGTTCAACACATTAAATTGTTCACCGATGGAGAGAGGAAGGAGATAAAAAAGAATCTGTTGGCCAAACAGGCACCCATGTGCAGTCACCAGAATAAGGCCTGCAGGCTGGTAATGGTAATGGGCCACAAACCCCGAAATACAAATCAACTCCACCTTGTCCCTCTGCATTTTAGTTTTGATTCTTTCAGGGGAGGAGCTGTACTGCATGGCTTGTGAAATCTTAGTTCCCTGGTCAGATCAAACCTGGGCATTCAGCAGTGAGAGCGCTGAGTCCTAGCCACCAGGTCACCAGCAGATTCCCTATTTCTTATGCTTGTAAATGAGGTTTAACTTTTTAATATGTTCAGTACCAGTCTGTATTTCTTCTGTGCATGATTTATTGTTTTGATGGCTGGGATTCTCATTTTACAAGAGGTTTTCTATAGTGAGATTTTAGCTTTTTGCAGATATACTGGAAATATTGTTCCCAGTCCTTTCTGGTAGAAATTTTGTCTGTTTTTCTTTCTTCCCTTCCTTCTTTCTGAAGGAGGGTAGAATTTTGAAAGAAATGTTGATTCAGGTCCTCGGCTGACTCTTCCAGTATCCATGACACTGTGACCCAGTGATGGAAATATGCATTCTGCGGAGGCTGAACCTCTCCCAGGAGTCCTCCTACTCCTTGAGCCTCTGCCCCACCCTTGGGCTTCTGTCAACTGGCCTCTGGGCCAGAGACTGGGGAAACATAAATGCCCTATCCCCACCCCAAGGCCTCAGCCTGGGTGGCTTTAACTAGGGCTGGGCTCTGCTCCTGCCTGGACTTGAGAACTTGGCCCTGTGCCTTCATTCCTGGTCCTCCACTCCCTTCCTGTGCATCTGGGGTCTCCTGTGTGTGGTGAGCTCCTGACTTTCCTGGGCAGCAGTCATGACATCCTCTAGCACATGGCTTGTTGCAAGTCTGAGTTGCTGGGGTTGGGAGGAGGGACTGCCCTTCTGTACGTGGGCCTAATTAGGGTTTTCAGTCAGGAAGCTGTTGTTATTTAGTCACTAAGTCATGCCCAACTCTTTTTGTGGCCCCGTGCACTGTAGTCCACCAGGCTCCTTTGTCCATGGGATTTCCTAGGCAAGAATACTGGAGTGGGTTGCCATCTCCTTTTCCAAGGGATCTTCCTGACCCAGGGAGCGAATTTGTGTCTTCTGCATTGGCAGGCGAATTCTTTACCACTGAGCCACCAGGGAAGCCCAGTCAGGAGTTACCACTAATTAAATAACAGCTCTTCTAGTCTCTCAGCACTGACCTTGATCCTGATCTGGCTTCTCAAAGTCCCTGTCTTTTGCTTTAATAAACAACCAAATCTGATGATTGTTTTGATCAAAGCCAGAGGTCAGGGTCAGCATGCCCCAGCTGGACCAGATCACCTTTACAAGGCTCCCTTTACCTGGAACGCTCCCTTCTTTTTCTCTGGGGGCCACAAGCCTCCTGATCTTTCACCCTGGGACTCTTTCCACATTCTCTTAACCTCTGGAGCCACAACCCCTCCCACCCCTTCATCAATAATACCAGCAAAGATGACAACAGCAATAAGCGTTCCTGTACTCACATGACAACTGGCCAGGCACCTTCTTATCAACTGTGGTAGTCCTATAAGGCAAACCAGGAAGGACCCACCAGCCCCACTTAATCCAAGAGCAAAGTAACTTCGGCACAGTTACACAGGAAGTCACTGGCTGAACAGCATCTGGATCCAAGGGCTTCATCCTCAGCAACAGTACTGTGGCCCTAGCCCCATCTCATTCTCAGCCTCTCTTCTGCCCTAGCAGTTATCAAAAGGGGCCACTCGAGAGAGGTATGATTTGAGCTCAGGAGGTCTTGGTTGCCCAGGGTTCACCCTCACTAGCTAGTCTTGTCTTTGTAGATTCCACCATTAATCACCTGAAGGCTTTATGGAGCCTCCTTGGGAAACATAGCTTCTCTATGGTCAATGGAGTGGCCTCCCCAAATACTCGTATCCTAATCCCTGAAATCCGTGGATATGTTACCTTATACGTAAGGGTGACATGACAGATGTGGTTAAGGACCCTGAGGTAGGGAGAATACCCTAGATTATCCAGGTGGGGCCACTGTAACCACAAGGGTCCTTTATAGGGGAGGCAGGATCTTCCTGGGTCGGGAAGATCCCCTGGAGGAGGGCATGGCAACCCCCTCTAGTAATCTTGCCTGGAGAATCCCCACGGACAGAGGAGCCTGGGGGGCTACAGTCCATGGGGTCACAAAGAGTCGGACACGACTGAGTTACTTTATTAAGCACAGGAGTGTCCGAAGCAGAGAAGGGAATGTGACTATGGAAACAGGTCAGAGGGATGGGGTTCCAAGACAGTGGGTGCAGGTAGCCTCTAAAGGCCAGAAGAGGCAGGGAACAAATTCTCCCCGAGCCTCTGGAAGGAACATGGTCCTGATGACCCATTTTAAGACTTCTGACCTCCAGAACTTTAAGATCATACATCTGTGCTGTTTTAAGCCACTGAATTTGTGGTAATTTGACACGGTGGCAATAGGGTCACTTCCTGTGACCCTTGCGTGCCCTCTGAATCTCAGACTGAGGGGGTGAGACTGCACGGTGTCTACCTCCTCCAGCTTACAGGTGGGGAAATGGGGACTCACTGAAAGGGAACTACTTGTGCAAAGCATACAGTGAATCATCAGAGGCTGCGCTGAGCTATGGACCCCATGTTTCTGACTGCCCTTCATGTCTCTGTTACCCCACTCCTAACTGTCCCTCAGGCTTGACCATTTAAAGGCATAACACTTTTCATTCATATAGAGACAAAAATTTATGGAACAGAAAATAACATGTGTCTTGTTGAAGGTTTACAGGAACATCTGAGCAATCCCATGAGGGTAATTGCAAGAACAAAGGATTAACCTGTCCCCACCAGGGTCTGGCTGACACCCAGATGTCTACAACATCCAGTCACACCCCCTCCCCTTTGGGTGTAAAAAAGGCCTGAATTCTAACTCAGGGAAGATGGTTCTTTGGGATACAAGTCGGCCATCTTCTTGGTCTATTCTGTTGGCTTTCTGAATAAAGTTTCTGTTCCTTTGTCCCCTGTTGTGTGCAGCAGCAGCACAAGCTCAAACTCGCTAACAGAACTGGTGATACCCTTTTCCCCCAGCTCCCCTTTTTAACATGAACCAAACTTGAACATGAAGGATGAGCTTCTGATAGTGGGACTTCTGGCCTCATCAAGGGGTGGCAGAGGAGATTCTAAGTCAGCCATATGTGGGCCTGGCTTGTACTGGCTGGCAAGAGCCAGTAATGCAACACGTGGGAGGCCTTCAACAAACGATCATGGAATTAACCAATTCCACCTTCAGTGGTAAGTCAGTAGCTTGAAACTGGTTATGGTGGGAATGTTTATACCATGGCAAAGGCCACATATTGGGGCTTCCCCTCCCTTGCTCGCCACTGCTAAGAGTTGGTTGTTAAACCTTTACCAGGACCCCGATCCAGACCCCATGGAGCCTGGGCAGACCTACCTGTCTTGCTCTCTCCCTGTCTGTGTCACCCCCCACCTCCCCTTGTCCCCCTTTCACATCAGCCCCACAGCTGCCCTCCTCCCCAGCCGAGGGCCCTGGAGGTCAGGGTCACATGCAGGCCCCTCCCAGGCCCCCAGAGCACTCTCACACTGTGTGTTGCCTGAGACCAGTGAACAAACAAACAAGATCAAACGTGACCCCAGGAGGCCACACCAGCTTTCATAACATAAAACAAAGAGTAACACTGGAGATCACTTCAAGTGGACACTAATTCTGCTAGCTCCCCTGGAAAAGGATCTGGAAATTATAGCCTTTAAAAAGGCCACCTTAATGCTCCCCTCCCAGAAGCCCGCCTGGGCCGCTAGCCTGCTAAAACTCCCTCCCCGGCCCCCCGAGCACTCACAGAAGGTTGCAACCTCCTCAGATGCACACTCGCCTTGTGAGGATCACCTGTGTCCTCTGCGGACTGGAGATTCCCAGAGGTTGGAATTCCCCGGCACAGGCTAGCATCTGAGAGGCATTCAGCAAATGACCACGGAATTAATTAGCACAGTCAGGCCTCTCTCTCTCCCTACTCTGCCTCTTTTCCTGGCCTGCTTCCTCCCTCTGCCACTGGTGCCCTGCATACAATGGAGCCAAAAGCCTCCTTTCTTGAGTTAACACTTCCTCAGCCTGGGCAAGCCCTGCCTCAGTGACCTTGGAAGCCAGTGACTATGGAGCGTGACCAGCCCACAGCCCCCACTATTTCCACTGTAGCCAAGTTCAAGGCCAATTCCAGCTCCCTGTGACTTCCCTGTGACCACCACACACAGCTCTCCCCCTGCCCCCTCCCGTCTCTCAGAAGTCTCCTCTGACTGCTTTGAGAGGACAGTGGTAGAGGTGGAGTCCCAAGGTCTGGACTCATCCTGGCTCAGCTAGCAATAGGACCCCCGCCCCAACTCGATGATAACTCCAGCATTCCCAGCCTGCCTTCCTGGCTCAGCTGTGGCTGGAAAAGCTGAGGCTGGTGTTGTGAAGTGACTCACACTCTGACTGCAGTGTCAGGCTGTGGAAAGTGCTCTGGGGTTGGGGAAATGGTAACTGCACTGGGATCTCTATTTTCTTCCTCCTGGGTTTGGCAAAACATCAGATATAGCCACCAGAGCAACAACAACAACACCCACCACTTACATAGCACTTACCGTGGGCCAAGCTCTGTTCTCAGAACCTTACATGTATTAATTCATTTCAGCCTGGCAATACCACTCTGATACTACTGCTATCTCTATTTTGCCTGGGAGTAAACTGAGGGAACACACCCGAGGCCACACAGCTAGTAAGTAGGGGAGTGGGGATTTGAACCCAGGCTCAGAGTCTGGGCTAGCTCATTAAAACACAGGGGTGAAGGCTGGGGCCTAGAGATGGAAAAGTGATAGGAGACCATGCTGCCATGGCTCAAGATGCCTGAATGGAAGGCTGCTTGTGGGGCTGATGGTATGTGAATGAAAAACAGGAAAAGGAATTGGGAGCCACATAAGGACACGAGGGAAAAGGTCCAGGGCCATGGGAGTGGCATGCAGGGAGAGAATTCAGGAAAGACCAGCTCAGGGAGTGGGGTAGGTCTCTTCCCCACTGCACAGTGTGGGATGCCTTTGGGCTTAAACCTTCAGGCCCTACAGCCACAAGACAAAGTCAGGGCTTTATTCAGAGCCCTTGAATTCCACGAGGCTATTTTCTCATCATAAAATAAGACTTATGGCAAAGGATTCCGTGGGATTAAATGTGGTACAGCTATTAGAGCAGCTAACACCATGGACGCCTGACAGTGTGCTGGGCGCAGGAACAAGGAGCTTCACATACATTAACTTATTTAATCCTAATATTTACCTTATAGAAATTAAACATGATTATTAGTCCCGTCTTATAGCTATGAATACTGAGGCACAGAGACTAGGGAACTGGCCCAAGAGCAAGTGAGTAGCACACCAGAACTAAAATCCAAAATTCATGCCTGTTTTTTTTTGGACCATGCTTAGCTCCCTGACCAGGGTTGAACCCTGCCCTTGGCAGTGAAGGTGCAGCATCTTAACCACTGGACTGCCAGAGAAATTACATTCCCTCTCAAAGAAAATAACAAGCGAGCTGCAGGCCCACCCACCCCCAACTTCATCGTCAAGCTTTATGTGTGTTACGGTACACACTAACCTCATAAAGACTTTCTGAGACAAGCACTATTATTATTTCCATTTTACAAATGACGAACTGAGGCTCAGGGAGGGGAAGTAACAATCGCAAAGACACACAGCAAGTATACTGCAGGATTAGGAATCAAGTCTCAGCAGTCCGCTCGAGATCAAGAGCCTTGTCGGGGGAGCTCTCAGCTTGCCTCTCCCCAAGGTCACTCATGCCCATTACATCTTCCTGGGCAGTGAGCCCGCTACTCTCAGAATAGCTGGACGGCAGGGCCTGTTGCCTTCTGAGCACAGCGGCCAGGAAAGCCTTGAGGCACTGGCGGAAGCGGTGGCTGGAGAAGGCGTAGAGGACGGGGGTGAAGCAGCAGTGCAGGAAGGCGATGCTCTCCGTCACCTGCAGCGCGTAGTCCAGGTGCTGGCTGACCCTGCAGTCCCCAAAGACTTGCAGGTCCAGCAGCGAGTGCAGAAACAAGGTGAGATTGTATGGGAACCACAGCACAAAGAAGGCCACCACCAGAGCTACGGCCATCCTCAGGGCCCGGCTCTGGCCCGGAGGCCGCAGACTCACCAGCACAGAGCCGATGCGGGAGTAGAAGAAGATCATGGCAAGGAGGGGGAGGAGGAACCCCAGGAGGTTCTGCTGGAAGCGGAGGAAGAGCTTCCAGATGGTCCCATGTCCCCCAAAATCCGCATAGCAGTCCCACACGCCCGGGGAGTTTTCATGCGTCCTCACAAAGACCATGTCAGGAACGGAGACAGCCAGGGCCACAGCCCACACAGTGGCTGCCAGCAGCAGGCTCTTGGCTCGGGTCCTCAGTCGGTGGTAGGGCCGAGCATAGACAATCTCCAGGTACTTGTCCAGGCTCATGCAGCTGATGAAGAAGATGCCGCTGTAGAAGTTCACGGTATAGAGGGTGCTCACCACCTTGCATAAGAAGCTCCCAAAGACCCAATGCCA
>NW_024070807.1:0-5872 GCF_014754425.2 Oryx dammah
AGGATTAAGAGAGAAGACTGAATGACTGCAAACAGGGTGATTTAGTTTGGGGTGCACTGAGGATACTCAAGACTGAACGAGTTCTCCCCACCCTGACTGCCGCCCACCTGCCACCTCTGCCAGCTGGAGCTGAACGTGGACAGTTCCAAGGCGTATCGTCCTGGGGACACTGTAAAACTCAACCTGCAAACAGAGTCTCGAGCCCTGGTGGCCCTGGGAGCTGTGGACACGGCTCTGTATGCTGTGGGTGGCAAGTCCCACAAACCCCTCGACATGGTCAAGGTTGGTCAAGTCCTCTCTCTGATCCTCCCTTCCCTCCGAGGCTCATCCTCCTGCTGCCCGAAGCCCATGGCAGCCACGAGAACTCACTCAGCTGGACTGCTCCCATTCCTCCCTCGAGCCTTGGCCCCGGTGGCTCTGTTTCCGCTCTCTGTGTCTCTCTCGTACTTGTCTGGACCCTGCCCTCTCACCTGCAGCTGAGTATGCGATCGTGGCCACAGCCACTCTTGTCTCTGTAGCATCTCTGCCTTTTCTCACCAGGTCTTCGAAGCTATGAACAGCTATGACCTTGGCTGTGGTCCCGGCGGTGGAGACACTGCCCCTCAAGTGTTCAAGGCAGCTGGTCTGGCCTTTTCTGATGGAGACCATCGGACTGAAATCAGAAAGAGTGAGGACAGAGGAGGAAGGGGAGTGGGTGGTAGGAGGATAAGGAGGAAGGAGGGGCCTGAGGGGGAAAGACAGGAAGAGGAGGGGTGGGAAGGGTTGGGCTGGGAGGGGGAGACTCAGGGAGGAGGGGGAGGCCCTGTGCCCTCCATTTCTGCATTCCTGCTGTCTACCAGGTCTGAGCTGTCCCAAGGAGTCAAAGTCTCGGAAAAAGAGAAACGTGAACTTCCAAAAGGCGATTCATGAGAAGCGTGAGTTGAGAGTGCCCATGAAATTCTCTAGGGCTTCCCTGCTGGCTCAGATGGTAAAGAATCTGCCTGCAATGCACGAGCCCCGGGTTTGATCCCTGGGATGGAAAGATCCTCAGAAGAAGGGAAAGTCTCTACTGCCTCGAATATTCTTGCCTGGAGAATTCCAGACAGAGGAGCCTGGTGGGCTACAGTCTACGGGTCTCAGATTCCGACATGCCTTGAGCGACTAAGACATATGCAGTTCTCCACTTGGGCCCAAGGCCCGGGATGCAGGTCTGCCTGTTGGCTCCTCTGCTCCCGACTGAGCCAGTGCATGGTGTCCGGGCTAGAAATGCAGACACTATAGTTCTTGGGTGAAAGGGAGGCTGGGGGAGGTGCTCTGCTGTGACCACCCTCAAGTTCCTGGTCTCTCGGAGTGAGTCCTGGTACATCTAGAGGTCGGGCCGGGGATGAGGCGTGCCTCACGCTCAGCCTCACCTGGTCCTGCAGTGGGCCAGTACACTTCCCCCGTAGCGAAGCGCTGCTGCCAGGACGGGCTGACGCGGCTGCCCATGGTGCGCACCTGTGAGCAGCGGGCGGCCCGGGTGCAGCAGCTGGCCTGCCGCGAGCCCTTCCTGTCCTGCTGCCAGTTTGCCAAAAACCTGCGCAAGAAGGCCCGGACCAGGGGCCAGGTGGGCCTGGCCCGAGGTGAGGGGCTGGGTGGGGCGGGGGCACTGGCCGGGGCCCCTGGAGGGTCAGGACGGCCCCCTCCTCACCGCCCTCCACGGTGTCTCCGACACAGCCTTGGAGCTCCTGCAGGAGGAGGACCTGATTGAAGAGGATGACATCCCCGTGCGCAGCTTCTTCCCCGAGAACTGGCTTTGGAAAGTGGAAGAAGTGGACCGCTTCTCCCAGTGAGGGCACGCGCGGGGCCTGGACTTGTCTCTGGGCTGTGTCTGGGGCCTGCCCAGCGTGTGACCCAGTTTCTCACCTTTCCCACTGCAGATTGCAGCTGCTGCTCCCGGACTCTCTGACCACGTGGGAGATCCACGGTGTGAGCCTGTCCAAAAGCACAGGTGCGGTCACCCTGCCGGGGTCCTCTGCCTCCCTCTTCCAGGCTTCCTGGACCGAGGCTCCCTGCTTGGTCCTTAGCTCGTGGTACAGGAATGACGGGCAGAGACCTGGAGATGTCTGCATGCTGAGCATGGGGCCAAACCAGAGAGAAATGGCAAGCAGAGGATGGGTGGGAAGCCGGGGAGCAGGGGCAGGCCCTGCCCCTCACTGCTGGAGTCCCCTGGGTGTGATGCCTCCAGGCCTCTCATATGTGCCCACTCTATGTCAGGCTTGTGTGTGGCCACCCCGGCCCGACTCCGAGTGTTCCGCGAATTCCACATGCACCTCCGCCTGCCGGTCTCTGTCCGCCGCTTTGAGCAGCTCGAGCTGCGGCCTGTCCTCTACAACTACCTGGATAGAGATCTGACCGTGAGGCCCTTGGGGGCTGAGCGCACGGTGGTGGTGGGAGACTGGGCAGGTGAGGGGTGGGGAGCCTAACTGGGCTGCGACTCTGGCCTCCCCGTCTTCCTGCCCCCAGGTGAGCGTCCGCGTGTCCCCAGTGGAGGGGCTGTGCCTGGCCGGGGGTGGAGGGCTCGCCCAGCAGGTGCAGGTGCCTGCGGGCTCTGCCCGGCCCGTTGGCTTCTCTGTGGTCCCCATCGCAGCTGCTGCCGTGTCCCTCAAGGTGGTGGCTCGAGGATCCTTAGATTTCCCTGTGGGGGACGCGATATCTAAGATTCTACAAGTCGAGGTGAGTGGAACACCCCTGAATCTCGGTCCCCATCTCCCAGATTCATCCGCTGCTCTGGCCCTCTCCCTGCAACAGTGCTGAGGCCACCCCCCAAACCCAGTGCTTTGGTCCATTTGTACTTTCCACAATCCTGGCCCCTCCGTGTCCCTGGAGTTCCAACTGCAAGTCCTGAGCAGTGTGCACTGGAGGGGCGGGCTGTAGCCTTTGTGATCTCTCACAGCTTCGTTTCCCCTCCACAGAGAGAAGGGGCCCTTCACAGGGAGGAGATAGTCTATGATCTCAACCCCCTGGGTGAGTGACCTCCACTCACAGACAGCAGGGTCCGGGGGTGGGAGGAGCAGACAGCATGGACAGCAGGACAGACCGCTGACTCCCCTCATCTTCCCAGACCCCCGAGGCCGGACCTTGGAAATTCCTGGCAACTCTGATCCCAATATTATCCCTGAAGGAGATTTCAAGAGTTTTGTCAGAGTCACAGGTGGGCGTGTCTTCCAGGCCCTTCCGTGGGGCCTCCCTTGGATTCATGGAAACCTGGGCACTTCTGTTTGATCCCGAGACTCCCTGACCCTCCGACCCTGGCCCCCAGACCTGCTCTCTGACCCTCCATCCTGTCCCTCCCCATAGCCTCGGATCCACTGGAAGCATTGGGCTCTGAGGGGGCCTTGTCACCAGGAGGCCTGGCCTCCCTCCTGAGGCTTCCCCAAGGCTGCGGGGAACAAACCATGACCCTCCTGGCTCCAACACTGGCTGCTTCCCGCTACCTGGACAAGACCGAGCAGTGGAGCCTGCTGCCCCCTGAGACCAAGGACCGCGCCGTGGATCTCATCCAGAAAGGTTCTGAGTGCAGGGGCAAGCAGGAGTGGGGCCAGGAGAGGGCAGTTAATGGACGCTGGGCAGCCTGGGTGGTCAGAGCAGGGAAGAGAGGTGCGGTCCCCAGTGGAAATGGGGAGCGTGGCCTGGCCACAGCAGTGGAGGAGTTGGTGTGAGCTCAGCTGCCTCTCCTCTCCAAGGCTACACGCGGATCCAGGAATTTCGAAAAAGAGATGGTTCCTATGGGGCTTGGTTACATCGGGACAGTAGCACCTGGTGAGTTTGGGGGAGTGTCCTGGGTGTGTGGGAGGGGCAGGGCTGGTGGGGGCAGAGCCAGCTACTATGGGAGGGCAAATAGCCAGGAGTCACCAGGAGTGGGGCCTCCCCCTTATAGGGACCAGTGGCTATCTCCAGCAATGCCTTTCTCTCCTCTAGGCTCACGGCCTTTGTGCTGAAGATACTGAGTTTGGCTCAGGATCAGGTGAGCGGCTCTGCTAAAAAGCTGCAGGAGACAGCCAGGTGGCTGCTTTCCCAGCAACGGGATGATGGCTCATCCTACGATCCCTGTCCTGTTATCCACAGGGAAATGCAGGTATGGAGCTGGGAGGCTGGGCCAAGGGCACTGGAGGGGAGAGACGCCCTGCCCCTCCCCACTTGTGGTTGGTGCCTCCTTTTCTGCCCACTTCAACCAGGGAGGCTTAGTGGGAAGCAATGAGATTGTGGCGCTCATGGCCTTCATGGTCATCGCCCTTCACCACGGGCTGGCGGTCTTCCCAGACAAGAATTCAGAGCAGTTGAGGAGAGTGGTAAGGCAGCTATGTGTTTGCACTTCACCGATCCCTTTCCTCTCAGAAGCCCAGTCCACAAATCCTCCCCCGACTTTCTTCCAGGAAAATTCCATCTCAAGAGCAAACACCTTCTTGGGGGCAAAAGCAAACTCTGGGATCCTGGGCGCCCACGCCTCCGCGATCACAGCCTACGCCCTGTCGCTGACTGAGGCTCCCGAGGACCTTCGAAGCGTTGCCCACAACAACCTCATGGCCCTGGCCCAGGACATTGGTGGTGAGGGGGTCCTGGCTTGATCCTGAGGCTTGGGAGAGCTTAAGACCCCTGAGTGTGTCCAAAGGGAGAAACGGAATGAATGGAGCCCCTCGGAGGGAATCAGAGCATAAGCAGGGGTGACTGGGAAATCAGGAGAGACTAAAGGGGGAGCGTCAAAGGGCCAGACATCTAAGATCCTCCCCTGTTCACCTGTGGGTCTCCTTTCACTCCAGATAAGCTGTACTGGGGCTCAGTCACCACTTCTCCAAGCAACATCCTGTCACCCACTCTGGCTCCACGCAGCCCAGCAGACCCCATTCCCCAGGCCCCGGCCCTGTGGATTGAAACCACGGCCTATGGCCTGTTACACCTGCTGCTATGGGAGGGCAAGGCTGAGTTGGCTGACCAGGCTGCATCCTGGCTGACCGGCCAGGGCAGCTTCCAAGGGGGATTCCGCAGCACCCAGGTAGGGGCTGTCCTGGGGTTCTAGGGTGGCTGGTCCTGAGACCGAGTCCCTGAGTCCTGGCTCATTTTCCCCAGGACACTGTTATGGCTCTGGACGCCCTGTCTGCATACTGGATCGCGTCCCACACCACCGAGGAGACGGGGCTCAACGTGACCCTCAGCTCCTTGGGCCGCAGTGGATTCAAGTCCCACGTGTTGCAGCTGACCAACCACCAAGTCCACAGGCTGGAGGAGGAGCTGCAGGTGAACCGTGCCCTCACCTGGGTGACCGGGACACCTGGGCCTCCCTTGGCCAGGCCAGAAGCCATCCCGTGTTCCCCACCCCTGCTGAATCCTCATGGCCCCTCTTTCTGATAACTGTGGGAAGACTTACTGGCTCTGTGACCTGTAGCAAGTCACCCAACCTCTGAGCTTCATTTATCTGATCTGAAAATGATACATGCAGAGTCACAGAGGGTTTAGGAGATGTGGAGAGAGAATGTGGGTGAAGGTAGAAAGTGTTGAAAAGTGAGGTGGGGAGAGGAGGTGGAGTTATTTTGGTGCAGGAGGTAAGGTGAAGCAACAGTATGCCCTTCTGACATCTCTTTCCCTTTTCTGCTTGTGAAAGTTTTCCCTGGGAAGCAAGATTAACGTGGAGGTGAGAGGAAACAGCAAAGGAACCTTGAAGGTGAGAGCTGGTGGCAGTGGGCGTGCGGGGCCATCAGGGTGCAGCCGGGGTGTTGAGTGGGAGACGTGCAGGCAGAGCTCACGGTCTGGGAAGGAAGAAGAGACCCCTGGGTTGCGGTTCCCTGTGCCCTGTCCTGGGCAGGTGCCCCTCACTCTGCTCTCCACTCTTTCTGGGCACCTGTCGTCCCCTTCAGCC
>NW_024070807.1:5882-9899 GCF_014754425.2 Oryx dammah
CCAGGAGCTAAGGGGTCCAGAGCCCTTCCATGCGGCTCTGCAGAGAGGTCTGCGGCCCTAAGTGTCCCCATGTCTCCTTCCCACCCCCTGATGAGCCAGGTCCTTCGCAGCTACAATGTCATGGACATGACGAACACGACCTGCCAGGATCTTCAGACTGAAGTGACGGTCACGGGCCACGTCGAGTACACGAGTGAGTGTTGGGGTCACAGGCTGTGGGTCTCTGAGGGGGTGGTGCCAGGGCTGAGCCACAGCGCTGTCCCCTCGCAGTGGAGGCTGAGGAGGACTACGAGGAATACGAGTGTGAGGACTCTCCAGCCGGGGATGACCCCGAGGCCTACTCCCGGCCCGTGACACCCCTAAACCTGTTTGACAGGTGGAGGAACTACTCTAAGATGGAGGCCGCCAAGACAGCCAAGGAACTGAAATCCAGGGTGCATCCGGTGAGCCAGGTAGGGGGACCCAGACAATAGGCACGTGTCTCCACAGGCAAGATTGCCAAGGTGGGGCTGTCGGGCATGGCCATTGCGGACTTCACCCTCCTGAGTGGATTCCACGCCCTGCGGGCTGACCTGGAGAAGGTGTGACCAGCCACCCAGAGGGGCTGCTTGTGCCCCCAGGAGCCCTGCCCCATCCCCGCAGCAGCCCCAGCTGCTGAGCCCTGTCACATGCACGCGGCCAGGGGCTTCCTCCTTGTGACTCCCGGCTCCTGTTCCCCACAGCTGACCTCCCTCTCCGACCGATACATGAGCCACTTTGAGACCGAGGGTCCCCACGTGCTGCTGTACTTCGACTCGGTGAGCAAGGAGGGTGACAGAGGGGCCCACAGCTGGCACTGGGTTTCCTGAGCTCAAGTTAGGAGGATTCCCAGGAGGCAGGTGTATCAGCAGCTACTGCTCTGGGAGAGAACTTGGGGTGTGAGCAGGGAGACAGGATAGGAGGGGGTCAGAGCCTTGGCCAGGGAGGTTCCCCGCTGCCTGCAGGGAGGTGGGGCTGAGCCCCTTCTGGGGCTTTGGGTCCAGTGCCAGTCAGCCGGGAAGGGCTTGAGAGAGCGCCTTTCATAAAGCTGAATGTATTCAACTTGAGGGACTGCTTTTTTTTTCATTGACCTTTTCTTTCTTTTTTGTTTTTGATATAAATGTGTATTTTGTCTCTTTTGAAATGATGGTGATTTTAGATGAATCGTTGTTTTTATTTTTCCCCATGGCCACCTTTGACTAACACACAGTTATCAACCCTCTGATGACCCTCAAAAAAGTTTTTTGAACATTTACTGTAACCTCTTGGAGAAAAACGTGAAAAAGGCGTGTTAATACTGTGATACCATTCGTCAGGCGTGTTAAGACTGAGATACAGCTGGCCAGGTATTTGTGCATCAGGGAGACCCTCCCTGCGCAGTGTGTGCAGAGGGGACAGATCCTGTCGGCTTGAGAAGCCAGGCAGAGGAGTCTGGTTGAACATAGTGGAAAATGAGGAAGAGGTCAAGTTGGGGAGCTCACCATGCAGCTTAGGAAGGAAACTCATGTGGGATACCAGGCTCAACTGGACCAGTGTAGGCAAGAGGAGAGGGATCTGGGCCTAGACATGAGTGGTGGAGTCACAGAGGGCAAGCAGAGGGCTAGCACTTGCTGTTACCAAGCAGAAAAGGGAGGCCTTAGCTGTATCATTGAGGCTATTGAGAGGGTGAATGGGTTTGGAGGGCAGGCAGACGGAATCGGGACAGTTTAATACATCCTCTGAAAGTCCCAATACAAGAGAAAGGCTGAACGTTTGGGAGAAACTGCCCACCTGCAGAGTTTGTGGAATGATGAGACCACCCTGGGGAGCCCAGAGAAGGGGAAGGGCCTGGGCTGGGGCCCGTGCCTCTGGGAGGGACGAAGCGGGAAGGGCAGAAATGACCAGGTCAGAGTCAGGGGTGGTCTGGAAGCTAGCCCTGAGGGTAGGGAGAGCTTCGTGAAGAATGTGTCCCTGAAGTGAGCCTCTGTGAAGGTGCCAGGACAAGAGACTGGAGTTGAGGTCACCGTTTGGGCAGTGAAGTCAGCAGAGATCTTGGAGAGCAGTTTTTAGAAATCCCAAGGCTGGAAGGTAAGAAAACATAAAGGACACTGAAGATAAGGTCGACCGGAACCAAACAGGCTGAGAAAATCCATCATAGCGGTCTATGAAAGCTCAGGGCCCGGAGGTGGGTCCCTGACTTCCCTGCCCCCCATCTCCCCCGCCAGGTCCCCACCTCCCGGGAGTGCATTGGCTTTGGAGCTGTGCAGGAGGTGCCCCCGGCGCTGGTACAGCCAGCCAGGGCCGTCCTGTGTGAATACTACAACCCCGGTGAGAAGCTGGGGATACTTGGGAGGGTTGGGGTAAGTGGCAGTGAGGAGTGGCAAGGGAGTCCTGTGGATCCAACGCCGAGAGGGAGAGAGAGGGCAAGTGCCCTAACACCCCTCTGCTTTTCTCCAGAGCACAAGAGTTCTGTGTTTTATGGGGCACCACGTAAAAGAAAACTCTTCTCCATGTTGTGCTCTGCAGCCTCTGCCAGTGTGGTGGGGGTGAGGCCCCTCACCATTGATCTCAGGGTACCAGGTTTACAGCGGGGAGGGCAGGGGTTTGTACGGGAGCAATAAAAGGAGACACCGAGGCACGTGACTGGTCGAGTCCTCCCCCCACCCCTCCCCCATCACTGGGCACTGGCGCTCTCCCAGGCCCCGGCCTCCACCCCCCGGGGCTGCAGCCACACCTGGAAAGGCTGGACCTTGAGGTTGACGCCGCAGTAGGGATCCGGCTGCAGCGACGGCAGGGCGCCCACGGGCGGCGGCAGCAGGGTGAAGGCCTGCAGCAGTCGCAGGAGCACCAGGAAGAGCTCCAGGCGCGCCAGCGACTCGCCCAGGCACACACGTGCCCCGCAGCCAAACGCTAGCACGCTGGGGTTCGCGCCCGGCTGCAGGAAGCGGTCTGCGGGGCGGAAGGACCGATCCGGGCTCAGAGGCTGCCAGATACGGGCCCCGCTGCACCGCCACCCACCACCGCGGGCACCCGCCTCGCCACGCCAGAACTCATACGGCTGCTCCCAGACGGTCTCGTCCAGGTGGGCACCTTAGAGGTTGGGGATAACGACCATGCCCTCAGGGATGTCGTAGCCGAAGAGGCTGAGAGTTAGGGTTAAGTGAGAGGCCCGCCAGGACCCTGCTGGGGCCTTGGCCATTCATCCCTAGGCCTCTGGAGTCACTTGCTAGGCCAGGGGCAGCACCTCTGCAATGGTGACCTTTAGCAAGGGCAGCTGACCGCTATCCTTTTATGTGACTCCAGGGTTCGAGGCTCTGGGCCCAGCTCACGATCCATCTCCTCCTAAAGTTATTGCTGAATCTGAGAAATGGAACCCAAGTCCTGTCACTGCCCAGCCCTCAGCTGCCAACCTCCACTGTGTGTGTGTGTGTGTGTGTGCGCACACAGGCACGCTAGTCACTCAGTCGTGTCTGACTCTTTGAGAGCCCATGGGCTGTAACCCTCCAGACTCCTCTGTCCGTGGAATTCTCCAGGCAAGAGTACTAGATGGGTTTCGATTCCCTCTTCCAGGGCATCTTCCCAACCCAGGGGTTGAACCTGAGTCTCCCACATTGCAGGCAGATTCTTTACTGTCTGAGCCACTAGGGAAGCACAAACTTCCACCATTCCCTGAAGGATCGCATAGGCAAATATGTGCCAAGTAGGAGAACCCGTGCCAATCCCATGACCCACCCAGTCCTACCCCCCACAACACAGCCTGCATTGCCATCAGTGAGGTAGGTTCCCACCACCTGGCCAGGCTGCCAGGAAGGATCCCTTGGCCTCCTCCAGGGCATACCTCGGGGTGGTGAAGCAGAAAGGCCACAGCCCAGGAGAGGGTGCTGGCCGTGGTTTCAGTGCCCCCGATGAAGAGGTCCACCACAGACATGTGCACGTGTCCTTCCAGGAGCTGTCCCGGGCCCTCTTCTACTCTTTGCCTCCCTACCCCCTGGAGCATGTAGTCCATCATATCCCTCCACT
>NW_024070808.1:0-9895 GCF_014754425.2 Oryx dammah
TTGGTGACTGATCCTGTCTGTCCCCAAAGGTGGGCCTTTTAAGGACCTAGTCTCTACTCTTCCAGCCCATTCTCCTCTCTGAAGACAGCCTCTGTTGCTGGCTGGAGCTGAGAAGAGAGTTAAGAATAGGCAAGGGCAGAGTGCAGTGCAGAGAATACTGACCAGACAGCGCTGGTCTGCCCCTACCGTCTCACGGTAGTTATTAAGGCTTCCAATGCTGGGATCAGACTCCTTGGGTTTGTGTGTGGGCTCCATACATACTGACTGTGTGACCTTGGGCAAGTTTCTTAAGCTCTCTGAGCCCCGTGTGTGCCTCAGAGGGGATAAACTAGTGCATGCCTCTTGACTACCGGGTCAGGAAGGTAAGCTGAGTAATGCTGGGAGCCATACCCGGCCCACAGTCAGCGCTCATCAAGCATGAGCCATGTTTTGCCCCTGAAAACTTCACCACCTTGCAACACTCCCAAATCAGGCACAGTCTAGCGTGGGCTGGGTGCAAAGCAGGTGCTCACCTCTGGCCCCACACCTTCCCCCAAACTGGGCCAAAGGTGAGGAGGGCAGTGAGTCACCAAGGACTCTCAGTTGAGTTTGACCTCCTTGGTTGGGATCATGGGTTTTTTTGTTTGCGTTTTGGACGTGCATGCAGGATCTTAGTTCCACAACCAGAGATGGGACCTGTGCTCCCTGGAGTGAAAGTGCAGAGTCTTGACCACTGGACAGCCGAGGAAGTCCCAGGGAGCATGCTGTGTATCAGTCTGTGAACAGGTTAGTTCTAGGGTGTGGCAGAGAATGAGAGGCCCCTGTGCCCCCTCATTTGAAAAGACCCTGATTCTGAGAAAGGTTGAAAGTGGGAGGAGAAGGGGATGACAGAGGATGAGATGGTTGGATGGCATCACCGACTCAATGGAGATGACTTTGAGTAAACTCCGGGAGTTGGTGATGGACAGGGAGGCCTGGCGTGCTGCGGTCCATGGGGTTGCTAAGAGTCGGACACGACTGAGCGACTGAACTGAACTGTGCCCTGTCTTAGATTGTTTGAGCTGCTGATGAAAAGGATGTGAGTGCCGGCAGCTCCAGCAGACCCTGGCCCTGTGAGTCAGAGTACGGCCACAAGGGTGGGCACAAAGGGCTGTGTGATGTTGGGTGAATCATATCCCTTTCTGAGCCTCAATCTCCTTATCTGTACAACAGACAGACCTAACGGTCAATGAGGTGACGAGGCTGAGACTCTAGCATCACCTATGGCCACCCTCCTGCCCCCGAAACAGAGATCAAACCGGTGGGCAGCCCAAGTCCAGAAGCAGGAGGGAACGACTCAGGCCCAGCCAGGGACGGGCAGATCACATGGACACAGGTCCCCGTGTTTGCTCCACACTGGCCGTCCACCCAGGGCAGAGCTCAAAGAGGGCGGCTCCTGGGTGGAAAGATCTGGGTGAGACACTAGGAGGCACTTCCAGCGCAGAAGGCCATGGTGAACCGGGGCCTCTGGCTGGCAGGGCTGAGTCAGCGCTGCCCAGTCCAGCCTTATGGCAGGGGCATGGGTCACAGAGGCTCGTGAGCTAAGCCTCACTCCCACACAAGTGGAAGCAGAGAGATTTAGTCTAACCCTAGAGGACCACTTTCGGCCCCAGCTGGTCAGACCTTCTCCTCCCCATCCTCCCGCCCCTCCTTCCTGCCCGTTACCAGGTATAGGGGCCAGGGCTGGAGCAGCATCCTCATCCCAGGGAGCTATGCTTGGGGAGGGAGAGAAGAAGGGAAGGAGAGGCAGCCTAGGCTGGGCCACTGATCAGACCCTTCCTCAGATCACCCCACTGAGACCCACCTGGAGCTGCTGGGAGGGGCACAGGCACACAGAGGCCAAGCCCTCGGAATGAGGTAAGGGCCCAGGCCCCAGGGCATGTCTCAACCCAGCTGCAGAGGCCCACACTCTCCGGTTCTCTACCCAGCTTGACACCACTCCGCTGGGTCTCTCTGCCCACATCTTCTGACCTCCCTGGGCTCACTGGCCCATTGCCACCCAGGGGAGAGAGGGCCACCTCCTCCAGAGGCTCCACACACATGGAAGGAGAGTTGGAGGAACCAGGGCCAAGGGTTCCAGCCAGTCCAACCCAGCATGCCCCAGCCCAGCCTGGAATCTGGATTCCCACTGTGACTCTCAGTTCTGGAGGGAAGGAACAGATCAGAACGAAGAGGGAAGTGAACATGGCTGCCCTCTACCTTCCCCAAAGTCCAAATCCTTCAGGACCTCCCAGTCACCTCCTCCCCTCCCCACCCCATCACCACAGTCTGTGCTCAGGAAGAGACTGAAACTGATGCACTCTGAGTGACTGATAACCTCCAAGGGTCTCACCTCTCCATGCAGTTTGGTCCCAGTGTGCGTATTAGAAGACCTGGATTCTGGTTCCCAATTCTGCCATGGATGGAATATGGGCACCTGGGTATATCTCCAGCCCTGCCTTAGGTTTCTACCTATCAAATGGGGTTAATAATGTCTGTGCTGTGCTGTGCTTAGTTGCCTAGTCATGTCTGACTCTTTGCAATCCCAGGAACTGCAACTTGCCAGGCTCCTTTGTCCTTGGGGATTTTCCAGGCAAGAATACTAGAGTGGGTTGCCATGCCCTCCTGCAGGGGATGTCCTCAACCCAGGCATCAAATCCAGGTCTCTCACATTGCAGGCAGATTACTTACCACCTGAGCCACCAAGGAAGCCTGTGAATACTAGAGCAGATAGCCTATCTCCTCAAGGGGATCTTTCCAACCCAGGAATCGAACTGAGGTCTCCTGCATTGCAGGCAGGTTTTTTACCAGCTGAACTACCAGTGTGGAGCCCTAATAATGTCTACTTCACAGGAATCATTTGCATTTTAACAGATAACCATGTACAAGTGAAAGGAATAAATCTCTAAGGGGAAATTTCAAGTTTCAGCCTCAGAAAAAGAATTCTGAAGGTCGAGCTAGGTCACTTTCTCGGGCCTGTGACTTTCCACGGTGGGTTTAGTTGCCTTTTCCTGGTAAGATGGTCACCTGCCAAAAGCCCTAATTCTATATTGGAGGCTCCTCCTGCCTTCAGACTATGCTGTCTAAGGAAGGACAGGTGTTTGCGAGAAAGGAGGAGAGATTTATCAAGCCCCTTCATGGACCAGCTGCTTTTACATATCTCTTATATTTCACCACAATTCTGGAGTATCAGTGTTCTAGCCCCATTTTACAGAGGAGAATATTGAGGCACTGAGATGTTAGATCTCTGACCCTGGGTCATATCTGTAGGTGCCAAAGGCACCATTTAAATCTAGAATTTCTTGGCTCTGAGACCTCAGTGGAAGACAGAGCTCCCTAATGCTGCCATCCAGGCTGCAGCTCCTGGTATGAGCCCAAGGAGCACTTCACTTCAGGAAGAGGCCGGGCATCTCCTGGACAGTGGACTGTCCCTTCGAGCTCATCTGGCCCCTCTCTCCACTACACCAGCCTCACCACAGGCTCGGTTGCCTCCCCAGCCACAGGACTACAAGGACTGGTATGTCTAAGCTGAGGAAGTTGAGGTCTGAGGTCGAGAGGTACTCAGCCCTGGCCTCAGTCCCAGCTGAACAGTCTGCCCCCTGGGGACATTATCAGCGAGTCCAGAGGGCAAGATGAGGAGAGGGGGTGATAAAACAAAGGCCTGGGGATCAGCAGCCTTTGACCTTCTCCCACCACCCCCTGTAAGAAAGGGATCAGCTCAGGAAATTTTCAGGTCAGCTGCACCTGGGACTGATCCTGGGGAGGGGCTGTGGGCACTCAACTGTGTCCCACCTCTGCACAAGCCCCTGCCCACAGGCCTTCTGTGACTTCACTCTAGACACCCCAGCCCAGCCAGCTGAGTTGTGTCCAGTCTGAAGAAGCCAATCCCCCTCTCACATCACCCCCACTTTGCAGGCTGTTGGCAGGGCTTAAAGTGGGGAAGGACCTGGAAACCAAGGGCAAAGGGATGAATGAGGTTTGTCCCCCAATCCCTTCTCCCATCTCACCAGCCTCTCCCTGGGGAACCAGGCTGCTCAGAAATGGGGTCTCCCCGGGTCCAAGCCATACGGGTAGCAGAGAGCATGGTGGGCCCCCTCAGCTTTCTAGAGATTCCCCAACTCCTAGCAGGCCTGGGTGCCTCTGGCTACCCTCTGTCAGGGCCTGGTCTAGATTGATCAGCAGGTGACCTTTGCCCGGCTGCCTGGGCCCTCACAGTGCCCTGTGTCCTGGGGATAATATAAAACAGGTCCGAACCCTCTTGCCTGCGTTCGCAGTTCATTCCAAGAAGCAGCCGCTCCAGGTAAGGCTCCCTGGGAGGTTGCCGGGAGAAGGAGAGCAGGATGGGGAGGAGCAGATGGGAGTCTGTGCTCAGCCCAGCCAGCGAAGCCTGGAGAAGTGCTTGTAGAGCTGAGGAAGCCTTAAGGCTTGATGGATGGGGAGACCGAGGTCCCTAGGGGAAGGTCACTTGCCCAAAGCCACACAGAGCCTAGTGGTGGAGCTGGGACTGCCACTGGCTCCATTTTCTGCTCACTCTGCATGTTTAGGATTAGAAGAAGACTCAGACACCCCAGTCGTGCCCCAGACAGAAAACCTGAGCCCTGGAGAGGGCAGAGAGTCACTCAGCATTTTAGTGGCAGAAACCTGGCCGGAACCCAGGTGTCGTGATACCTGGTCAGGGGGGTTCCTGCTCCATGCCCCCCTCACTCTCTCTGCCCTGGGTCCCCCAGTCCCCTGTCTGAAAGCCCATAGCCTCCCCCATATTAGCCCTCTCTCCTCCCGACTTGACCCGGCTCAGGCCCTGCTTTAGGGACCACCGCATCACCCCAAGGAGGGCCGCCTGGTGGTGATGGAGGGGCTGGGGACTTGAGGAACAGCTCACAGGTCCCTTCCCTGCAGGAACCAAGGCGCCATGCAGCCCCGGCTGCTCCTTCTTGCTGCCTTCCTGGCGCTCCTGGTCTTGCCTGGTAAGATGCTGGAGAGGACTGGGCTGGGGGCAGGGATGGGGCAGTTTGGCAGGTGGCTGGGGAATGCAGGGCCCTGATGGGAGCTGGGCAGGAGCCAAAGGTTCCCCAGAAGCTGATCCACCCCACTCAGTGCCGCTCTCATAGAAGCTACCAAGGCCGAGGAGGAATCCCTTCTGGACAAAATGAAGGGCTATGTGAAGGAGGCCACCACAGCCGCCAAGGATGTGGTCCAGAAGACCAGGTATGCCCTCACCTCCCCACCCCCAGCCCTACCTGCCCCTGCTCGGTGAGAAGCTCGGCAGGGGGCTGTGCCTCTCTGAGCTTCCTTTCTCTCTGTAAGGCAGGCTCCCTCGCAGGGAGAGATGACGGAGGGACGCTGCATCCTGCCTCTCCTCCCTCTGTCACCCCTTCTTTCTCCCTCCTTGCCCTCACTTCCATTTTCCTTTCCTGATAATCTGGTTGGAGGTTTGGCCCCACCCAACTCAATTTCCGGAGAAGGCAATGGCACCCCACTCCAGTACTCTTGCCTGGAAAATCCCATGGATGGAGGAGCCTGGTGGGCTGCAGTCCATGGGGTCGCTAAGAGTCGGACACGACTGAGCGACTTCACTTTCACTTTTCGCTTTCATGCATTGGAGAAGGAAAGGGCAACCCACTCCAGTGTTCTTGCCTGGAGAATCCCAGGGACGGGGGAGCCTGGTGGGCTGCTGTCTATGGGGTCGCACAGAGTCGGACACAACTGAAGAGACTTAGCAGCAACTCAATTTCAGCCCAGTTTGTGTGCATGTGCGTGTGTGCTTGTGTGTGCGCGCATGTGTGTGTGCTGGTGTGTGTCTGTGTTTCTGACTTGTTTCAAGTCCTGGGCGCATGTGAGCAGAAGTCAGTCCTTCTTCTCCTGCCTTGCCCCTGCCCACCAGTCCTCTGCTATCCCCACCCAACTTCCCCGTCTCCATTCCATCTGCATTGGCATTTCCATAGCAGAGGTGTTCACAAACACTTTTACTCCTCAAGACCCACTGTGGAGTAGATATTATTTTCACCATTTTGCAGACTAGAAAACCAAGGCTCACTTAACCAAGTGACCTGCCCCAGATCACACAGCTATCAACCCTCTGATGACTGTCCAAATGAGAGACTGCCTCCCTGTCCCCACCCTGCCTGGAGCCACCAGGATGTACAATTCTAGGGGATATCACTTGTCTCCACCAGAATGGCAGTCCTGATCTTACACATCTCCCAAATCAGTCACTCCTCTCCAGCTGCTTCAGATCCACCGTCTGCCCGCAGCTGGAGAAACTCAGGTTGACCTTGGTTGGGTTCCCATCATTACCCTCAGCATCCTCTCCTGGGGTGTAGCTATAGGGGGTCCCAGCCTGGGGTCTTGGGGCATTGCTGGGCAGGGTTGGGGAGGGAGTGCCAGTCGGGGGAGGATGGGAGTGCCATAGTTGTCACTGCCCAGAGACAACTCTCACCCCCACCCCAGCTGCTCCCCTCACTTTTTTGACCTCCAGAGACTGGATGACTGAGAGCTTCAGCTCCCTGAAAGACTACTGGAGCAAGTTCAAGTGACATCCGGGAATCTGCTTCCAATCCCACAGTCTCCACCATGAGGCCGTCTGAGATCTCAGTACCCCAAGTCCACCTGTCCATCCTACTAGCTCCTTGGGTCCAGCAGCCTCCCAGGGCTGCCCCCAAAGGTCACTTACAAGAACAGCATTCTCAGTGACCTCCCGCCCCACCCCAGACCTGGCCCACCCCAGGGTGTGCTGGCCTTCCAATAAAGCTGGATGAGAAACTGCCGTGAGTGGGGTGTCCTGCACTTGCCATGTATGTTTGGGCTGAGAATGCGCTGGGGTTCTTCTGTGGGCGGGCTCGGGACTGACTCCAACTCAAGCAGGCCTGGGACTGGTGCCCCACCCACCTCTTAGCAGCTGGATGGAGCAAGGTAGGAATGACCTCACCTTGCCTGCCTGCATGGACAGTTTGGCGGGGAGGAGCAAAGGGGACGCCAGGTCTGGCAAGACTTGATACACTCTCCGGTACTGTGTAGCATGACTGAGTGTGTGCTCTGTGCCAGGCCTTGCACCTGGCATTTTACACCATTATCAGAGTTGAGACTGTGTGTCTTCATCAAAATTCTGGAGTGGACGTGCACTGCCTGGGCTGCATGCCCCCACCTCCCCTAACCGCACTTGGGGGAAGGAGGCCGAAGCGGGTGGTGGTTAAAGTAAGATACACCTGGGCTCTAGTCTTGGCTCCGTCACTTCATATCAGCCTCAGTTTCTTATCTGTAAAGTGGGTACAATGGTACATGACCCATTGTAGGTCTGTTGAGAATGTATGAATGAACAGCACCTGGCGCCTCCAAGGCACCTGGGAAATGGCTGCCCTTGTCACTACAGGCTGAGCTGACTGTGTCCTTGGGGCCAGGACTGGAGTGGGGGGCCTGTGTCCTGGGAATTGAGGAGGGGCCCGAGTTCACCCAACACAGGCTGCAGCCCTTGTGTCCCCACCACCCGTCAAATGTTCGTGCAGGAGAGTGCCAGAACCACAGACCCCCTGAGCAGCTCCCCTCCCTGCTCTTCCAGTGTCAAGACTGAGGCTCCCAAGTGTGAAGGCACTTGCCCAGTGTCACGGAGTCAGTAAATTGTTTGACCTCAAGCTCAGGTGAGCTGCCATATTCTGCTCAAGTGACTCAGGAAAAGGCTTAGTTACTCCTATTGTTGTTACAACATAGTTCAGATGGTTAGGAACTAAAAAAGCCCACTCCTTTTTGCAGTTAAGATACACTGGAGATGGAGGAGGGGTAGATTATCCAGCACCAAGGGCAAAAGGCCCTGAGAGGAGAGGGAAAGAGAAGCCCCCTGAGTGCACTGCCCAGATCTTTGCATCTTAAAGCCACAAGCATGCACATGGTGGAGGTGGGGTGGGGAGAGGAGGTGTGTGCCTTAGTGTGAAGAGGAGCTGGCTGGGAACACTCAATTACATACAAACTTCAATGCCTGGCCAAGTTTTTTTTTTTTTTTTTTTAATAATCACGGATGCTCAGGAGCACATATTTTTAGAAAGGGCAACCTAGCCCATCCTGCTGTTCAGTCTTGGAAATGAGTTCACATCTCCAAGCTCCAACTTCTGCATCCATACCACCCAGGATCTGGGAAAGCATACAGTGAGATGATGGATATGAAAGCATCTTGGAGATTAGAATGAGCTAGTTATTTGCAAGAGGTGGTGATTATTTTTCTTAGGTCAGAAAATAGGGGCTGGCACGCTTGGAGCCATGAAGATGGGGCTAGCACTGCTGAGCCTGAGGAAACAGCAGCTGTTCTGGAGCTGGGTGGGAGTGTGCGGAGTGGCAAGAGGCCCTGGTGACAAAGGGTGTGTTTGTTAAAGTACATTTTGAATTAATACGGGAGGAAGGAGCAAGCGCCAAGCCCTTCATTTGAACCTGCCCTAGGAAGGAACCACAGGAAGGTTACTGTGGGAACCTTGAAGTCCACAGGCTCATTGAGGTCCCTCCAACCTCAGCTGCCCTTGAGCAGAAGGGCTGGGGAACTATGTCCTCTGCCGGGGGAAACACTGGGGACAGGGAGCCCACTTCTCCCAGCAAAGCCAGTACTTCCTGCTTGAAGCTCTTTCAGGGCACCTGCTTTGGATCATCTGTCACTTTGCCTGGTCCTCTCTTTCCTTCCTGTTTGGGCCTCCTAATGAAAGAGCATCTCCTACCCCACTCTTCAGCCCCCAGACAAGCAGTCCCTGTAACATTAAGGCCCTGAGAGGCCAGTGTTTGGAGCTCAGGACTCCACTGGGACATCACCACGTGTCCCTGACCACTACCCCCTGGAGGCCCCTCCAGGATCCCCCCATACCCATTCTCCCCAAACAGAATTTTTGGCTTTTGGAAAACTTTATTGTTTAAAAATCATCATCGAATCTTCAAACAAACAAACAAAAAAACACCCATCACGAGAGTTCCACTCCGGAAATGTTTATTCTAAGAAACCGAAGAGATGGCCAGTGGGGGGCAGCCCGAGGCATCTCACTGGGCATTCAGCTTCTTGGAGGCCTCGTCGATGGCGGCCAGGATGCTGACCTTGAGGCTCTCCAGCACGGGCATCAGGCCCTGGCGGAGGTCCTCCAGCGCCGGCTTGGCCTTCTCGCCCAGCGCCTTCAGCTGCTCGGTGGCCTTGGCGTGGTACTCGGCCAGGCTGCCGCCGCCCTCCTTGAGCGCCTCCAGGCGCGCGGTCAGCCGCTGGCGCAGGTCGTCGCTGTAGGGCGCCAGCTGCTGCCGCAGCGTCTCCACGTGGGCGCGCGCGCGGTCGCGGAGCTCCTGGGCCAGCGGGCTCAGCTTTTCCTGCAGCTCCTGCACCTTCTGGCGCGCGCCCTCGCGAAACTCCTCGCCCAGCGGCGCCACCTTCTGGCGGTAGACCTCCACCTCCTCGTGCCACTTCTTCTGGAACTCGTCCAGGTAGGGCTGCACCTTCTGCTTCACCTCCTCCAGGTCCTTGTGCATCTCCTGCCTCAGCGACGCTGTCTCCTTTTCCAGGTTGTCCCAGAACTCCTGGGTCACCGGGCCCAGCTGTTCACGCACTTTGGACAACGTGCTGGCCAGGGTGTCCCAGTTGTCCAGGAGTTTCAGGCTGAAAGGGGAGAGAGAGGAGGGCTCAAGCTAAACCTCCTGGGCCCCCTGGCTACCCCCAGAGCTGCAGCCCAGCGCCCGTGCTTGCCCCGTGTGAGACCTGGGCGCACCTGTGCCTGAACGTGGGGTAGCTGGGGACAGATCCTTAGCCTAGCGTCTCCCATCCACAGTCTGCCCCCCCACTCCCCACTGCATCCCATTGACCAGATGGATGCAGGAATTAGAAGGAGATAGAGCTGAAGCTGTTTTTGGTGACTGATCCTGTCTGTCCCCAAAGGTGGGCCTTTTAAGGACC
>NW_024070809.1:0-2813 GCF_014754425.2 Oryx dammah
ATGAACAGTTTCGAAAGCTTAAGTTCCAAGGGTTCACAGACTGGCAGAAACGGGCTCAGGGCCAGGCCACTTGCCTGCTCCTTCAAGACTGTGCCACTGAGAGGCTTCTCAAAGACTGTCATTTGGATATACTCATTGCCACAAACACCTTGTCTTCTCAGCAATCTCTGTGCTGTTCTGAACCCTGTCCCGTGGAGACAAGTCCAATTCCTGCACATGTGATGTTACATCGAGTGGAGGGAGCAGCCAGGGACAGCAGGAGGCCCTGAGAAGGCAGCCCCAACATCAAAGTCAGAGCAGGAAGTTCATCTCCACTGACGCGAGAGAGACTAATAGGAGGCCCAAACTAGGACAGCATAGACAGTGGTTGGCGGTACAGAGTTCCTACCAGGCCTGCAGGATGAGCCATCCTGCCCAGAAAAAGAAATCCGCAGAGTCCCTACAAAGCAAGTGTCACCAGTTAATCCTGAAAAAGGGACATGTTTCTTCAGAAAACCACTTCAGAGAAAGGATTAAGCAGTTTCTGCAGTGGATTTTCCCCAATAAAGAAAAAGATCGGAATAGCCCCTGCAAAAAGGCAAGCTTGCAGCAGACAATGCCCAGAGCCAGAGAACAGTCAAAAGAAGTCTGATTATGGACAACAAGACTGCTGAGGCTCAGGCTTTCATGACAGCTGGTGGACAGATCTTAGAGGAGAAGATGGAGCTTCACCATGGACCTAGGCTTGAATTTCATTGGTACAAAGGAGAACTCCAGGGCCCATAGATCCAGCTTACTGATAACCATAAGTTTCTCTCCAACAAAGAGCAAAGGAGAGTGATGCAAAAACGGGGGGGTGGGGGGAAATGGGGGAAAAACAGTGTGCTACCTCCATGGGCCACAGCTGTCCTACAAAGAGTAAGTGGACCAGTCCCAGGGACTGCACGCGGACCTTCCCTCCCAGGGAGTCAGGTCCCCTTCCGGGCAGAGCCTGCCAGCATGGATCAAGAGTGACAACTGTCCCAGGCCATCCCCTCCACTGTCCAAGGCACTGTCTTCTTCAGAAATACACCTCTTCTGGCCAATCAGAACATGCTTGTCACAGCTTTCCTGAGAGGAAAACTCTTCTCCAAAAAAAAATACATAACATGCACATGAAAAAGTTTTTCTCTCATGTTAGAGCATTCTCTGTGTGCTAAAAGCCTCTTCCTACCACAAAATTAGTTTCCTGAAATAAATGTTATTTCTCATGAGAAATGGGGCTCTGTCTGTGCTCTGCTTGGAGAAAGGAAATGGATAAGTATCCACTCTTCCCAGGTGCGTGCTTTGACTTGCATATGGGACGGGGTCATGGAAGGAAAGTGAACCCAAGCATGGATACTCACCCGTACCTCAATTCCCTCCCTGCACCTCAGTGTCCATAATACCAGCACAATATTACAGAAACAAGCAACAGCCTTCAGCATATGTCACAGTGAACTAAACCTAAAGACCTCCCTCTTCTCAGGATCTAGCTCTGTCGTCTCCACTTGTCTCTCTACCTTGAAATTGTGAGTCTGTAGGGGAGGAGTTTGCAGAAACTGAAATTCTCCTCAGGCTCAGAAAGTGTCAGAGACAATTAACATGTCAGAATAAGGAGGGGAATTGGGGGCAATGCTGGCCCAGAGTCTAGGGTGAGAGATCATCCCCGTGTGATGGTGGGATTAGATGACTGTCCTGGAAGCCCCTCCTCTTCCTGATGGGGCTGTAATGAGATGGACCAGGCCTGTCACCCTTCCTCTGTCTTTCTCGTGCTCCGGAGCACTGGCGAGGATGAGGACCACACACTCTCAGGTCTAAGTGTGTGTGCTGTGGCGCATGGAGGCCTCCAAAGGCCAGTCCACCTCCACCCTGGAGAAGAGGCCAGCCCTGCTCATAGTACCCACCTCTGCCAGGGAGTGGGTAGGGGCATGTCTGTGTGTGCAGTCACCTCACTGAGAGTGGGACACTGTGCCCCTAATTACAGATGCAGGGAAAGGAGGCAGGGGGCCGAGCTGTCTATAGATGGTGCAGTGACCAAGGAGCTCCCAGAGCCCAGAAAGAGGGAGGCCACCTGGAGTCTCTGACAGAGGGCCAGGCTCCAGGAGGCAGAGGCGTCTCTGAGCAAGGAATCTTCACTTCTCCACAGAATAGTTAATCAGCTGTCACAGGACTGGGAGCTAGGGACAGATTCATGGTCTGGGACCTCTGCCTATGCGTGTGGGCCAGTGAGGCTCCCAGAGGACAGGTGAACTCAACAGGCCCTAGGGCTCTGCTGAAGTTGTAGCAAGTCTTACTGTCATCAACCTTGCTCAGCCCAGAGCCTGGAAGGGGAGGAAGCCAGCAGACAGGATGTGTTACTCAGAGGGTGGGAAGTGACCTGTGGAGAAGGGAGCGGTCAGCTTTCTTCCCCAGGACCCATCTACACAGGAAGTCACTCAGTCATGTCCACCTCTTTGAAATCCAATGGACTGTAGCCTGCCATGCTCCTCTGTTCCTGTAATCTTCCAGACAAGAATACTAGAGTGGGTAGCCATTCCCTTCTCCAAGGAATCTTCCTGACCCAGATATCAAACCCAGGGCTCCTGAATTGCAGGCAGATTCTTCACCATCTGAGCCACGATGGAAGCCCTGGAAAGCAGGGAGACAAGAGCAATTCTGAGTGATTCAGGGCTTTGTGTCATAGTCACTAAGGCTGTGGAGAGACCAGCTCCAGGAAGGGCCTCTGATCAAGGTGACAGCTGGAATGGCCCTGCCCTCATGCCTGTTAGGACCCCACATGTGGGACAAGGACCCCCACATGTGGGACAAGGACC
>NW_024070809.1:2823-7857 GCF_014754425.2 Oryx dammah
GTACTTGTGCTGTGGTTTCTACCTATAGCCATGTCTTGCCTCTGGGCCCCATCCCCCAGGGTGCACACAGCAGTGGACCTAAGGGAATGGCTGAAACCCAGGACACAGAGTGGACTCCAATGCTCAGGTGAGAGGGAGCCATAAAGCAGAGACTCTGAGCCTGGGTGTTGCCTGGTCCTCAGAGGCATTGAGAGGTGAGTGCTGAGGGTCGGGGGAGCTGACTCCAAAGACACCTGTGGGGATAAGTGACACAAAGGGACACCAACAGAACAGCAAGAAACTGAAGGGGAAAATCCCTGTGCCCTTCTCTCGCTGTAAGGGGAAGAACAGCCAGAAATGGAGGTCCTCTCACTAAGAGTCTCCACACAGAGACCCACACTGTCCCCACATGGGGACCTCCCGCACACCCACTCTGAGAAATCTCACCCAGAGACCTCTCAGCATCCCACAGAGACCTCTGTCTGAGGCCTCCCATGCACACACCTCATAGGTGTTCTTTAGGATCTGAGTATCTACCCCCTGACAGGTCCATCATGGTGAGTTTGATATCAGTTAACCAACTGGCAGCACAGGAGTAGGACCAGAGACAGTGCCTGGCTCCAACTCCTGCTCCCAGAACTCCAAGACATCCAGACATCACCAGCATTGCCCTAAACGGGGGCTGGGGGTGGTGGCAGTGGGGTCTCTGCTTGGGGAAATGCTCATACCTTCTGTCCTTTGTAACCATTGCTTCTGAACAGAAGAGTCACAGTGTTCTATGTGCAGACTTGCAAAAGTCTTTCCTCCACAGATATTCATTAACTTCAGCTCTGTCCATGGCTTAGGGAATCACAAATTTTACACATGAGTTAAATGCTGCCAACTTCCAGTGAAAGTATCTTATTTGTCCCATTTTATTCATCTTCCTGTCAGATGGTGCCAATATCACATTTTTTTTTCTTTTCTTAGGAGGATAAGAAAGAGGATCTTGTCCTCCTTTTCTAAGGAGGATAAGATCAACTCAAGATGCAGATTCTTTACTTTGGAAACAAGGTAAAGCACTGTAGCAGATGGGCTCTAGGAATAAAATAAAGCAGCAACAAGGTGTATGGAGTTTCATTCACCTCCCAGGGGGCTGTGCAACTAACGCAGCATTTTGTACAAAACAGTTTGTGTCAGGCTTGAGCTTTATTTTTCAATGAAAATGTGTATGTTTTTTCAAATGAATCATCTATCTGGCAATATTCCTTTTTGGTCTCTACAAAAATACACTTATTTCTTTCTCAAAATATGGTATTGCCCTCAAATGATATTATGCATATTTCCAACATATGATAAAATTCTAATATCCAGATAACATAGCTTAAACTGATAAACTATAAAAGAAGATTCAGTATTTAAATAATTCTTTAAAATGTACAATTTCCAAGACTCCAATGGGCTCCATTTTATGTTCATTCCAGGGCTAAAAAAGGATACTTTGCCTCAAATAGTGTGGCATTTACAAAAAGATATCATACAATCTGTGTTTGATGTATACTCATGGCCTAATAATATGACCAGAAAGCACTTCACAACTGAATCGAACAAAGTTTACATAAATAATGAAAGTGTGCATTAACATACACAACGTGTACAGCAGTCGTCAAAATCCTCACATTGTATATCCAGCCCTTTCCAAAGATGGACTTCAGTGATATCACAGACATACTTTTCATTGCTCATAAGCAGCTAGTTTCCCTGCTTTGTTAAAACTGACTTTAATGACAGCTGGCATGTGTTTATCATTGTTAAGTCAGATTAACCCCAGGATGACAATCTTTCCTCTAAGAGAAGCAGGGTTGATATGAGAGCTCTTTTGGCTTATTTAATCAGGTGGCATGGTGGTAAAGTCCCGCCTGCTGATGCAGGAGACATAAGAGACATGGGTTCCATCCCTGGGTCAGAAAGATCCCCTGGAGGAGAGTATTGGAACCCACTCCAGTATTCTTTGAACTCTGTCCAAAAAACTCTTAATGACCCAGATAACCACGATGATGTCATCTCTCACCTAGAGCCAGACATCCTGGAGTGTGAAGTCAATTGGGCCTTAGGAAGCAATACTATGAACAAAGCTAGTGGAGGCGATTGAAATCCAGCTGAGCTATTTAAAAATTCTAAAAGAGGAAGTAGTTAAAGTGCTGCACTCAGTATCCCAGCAAATTTGGAAAACTCAGTAGTGGCCACAGGACTGGTAAACGTCAGTTTTCATTCCAATCCCAAAGAAAGGCAATGCCAAAGAATGTTCCAATTACCGTATAATTGCACTCATCTCACCTGATAGCAAGACTATGCTCAAAATTCTTCAAGTTAGGCTTTAGCAGTACATGAATGGAGAACTTCCAGATGTACAACCTGGGTATAGAAAGACAGAGGAACCAGAGATCAAATGGCCTATAACTGTGGGATCATAGAAAAAGCAAGAGAATTCCAGAAAAACATCTACTGCTTCATTGACTATGCTAAAGCCTTTGACTGAGTGGATCACAACAAACTGTGGAATATTCTTAAAGAGATGGGAATAAAAGACCACCTTAGTGCTCTCCCAAGAAACCTGTATGTAGGACAAGAAACAAAGTTAGAAATGGATGTGGAACAGCAGACTGGTTCCAAATTGGGAAAGGAGTGTGTCAAGGCTGTATGCAGTCACCCTGCTTTTTTAACTTGTATGCAGAGTACATCACATGGAATGTTGGCCTGGATGACTCAAAAGCTAGAATCAAGATTGCTAGGAGAAATATCAATAACCTCAGATATGCAGATCTACTTTAATGGCAGAAAGTTAGAGGAAGTAAATAACCTTTTGATGAAAATGAAAGAGTTGAAGGAAACAGGTGGCTTAAAACTCAGCATTCAAAAACAATGATCATGACATCCAGTCCTATCACTTCATGGCAAATAAATGGGGGAAAAAATGAAGATGGTTCAGATTTCATTTCTTTGGCTCCAAGATGAATGCAGATGACGAATGCAGCCTCAAAATTAAAAGATGCTTGCTCCTTGGAAGAAAAGCAATGACAAACCTAGACAGTGTATTACAAAGCAGAGACGTCACTGTGCTGACAAAAGTCCTTATAGTCAAATCTATGGTTTTTCCATTAGTCATGTATAGATGAGAGCTGGACCATAAAGAAAGCTGATGCTGAAGAATTGATGCTTTTGAACTGTGGTGTTGGAGAAGACTCTTGAGAGTCCCTTGGACTGCAGGAGATCCAAACAGTCCATCCCAAAGGAGATCAGTCCTGGGTGTCATTGGAAGGACTGGTGCTGAAGCTGAAGCTCCAATATTTTGGCCACCTAATGCAAAGATCTGACTCACAGGGAAAGACCCTGATGCTGGGAAAGACTGAGGGAAAGAGGAGAAGGGACAACAGAGGATTAGATGGTTGGATGGCACACTGACTTAGTGGACATGAGTTTGAGCAAGCTCAGGGAGACAGTGAAGGACAGGAAACCATGGTGTGGTGCAGTCCATGAAGTCGCAAAGAATCAGACAGGACTTGGTGACTGAACAACAACTATCTCAGAAGATAATACATTTACAAAGAGGGCAGCTAAAGTTGGCTGAATGTCCTTATTAGATGGAACCCCAAATGCTGTAAAAAGAATGCTTCCAAACTAGCTGTAGAATGGCACAGACTTTTCCCTCTTTTGTTTATGATCAAATAATAGATCAATCAGCCTGAGCAGGGATGATTTTAGAAATGGCTTATAAAAAGTCAGTTGTTATTTTGGAAGCCTTTTAAGGTGGCTGTGCTGTGCTTAGTTGCTCAAGTCATGTCCAACTCTTTGTGACCCCATAGACTGTAGCCCTGCCAGGCTCCTCTGTCCATGGGGATTCTCCAGGCAAGAATACTGGAGTAGGTTGTAAGGCCCTCCCCCAGGGGATTCTTCCCAATCCTTGATTATCATCCTAGGAGTTTTCTGCCGGGGTCCAGCCCCGGTGGATCCAGGGTAATTCGAAGGGGAGACAGAATCGGCGTCCTAGGAAAAAACTTATTTAATTACAAATATATAGAGAGATTAGAAACGGATAGTGTAGCAGGAAATATTAGTGGAGAAAAAGAGGCTGAATAACTTGGTTTATGTGGGATACCAATAAAACTCCAAGACAAGGAATTTGCACCATCTACGTTGGGCCACCGGTGCCCGTTTGAATATTGGAGGGTGCCCCACCTTGGGCTCCCTCTCTCACGGATCTGAGAAGCCAGGGCAAGTAAGTAGATGTGGTGAGTACCCACGCTCCAGATGGGAATTCAGCCAGAAGGGGAAAGAAAGAACGACACGGGGGAATCAGTCTTTCCAGAAACTGATCCCATTTCTTTATTATTTAGGTTTGCTTATATACCTTTTGTTACACATAGGGAAGAATACAGAGTCACGTGGGGGTCAGCAGACCTGACCCTTGTCAAAATCAGGTGCTTCACATAAATGTATAAAGAAAAGGTCTTAGGGGTTTTACATCATCTTCTGGCCATGAGGCCTGCTGACATTTTACAACCCTTTCTTTCTGATAACCAAAAAACTTATTTTTTCCAAGGGTGTTTTTTCTTAAACCAGGCGCCACCCTCTGAAGGTAGCAGATAAAGTTGCATTCTTATAGGGTGAGGGTGTAGTGGGTTATAACTAAGAAAGGAATTTATTTAACCTAAGGTTAACATGATTAATCCTAAAGGTTAATACTTACTCCCCCTATATGCTAGTTATATTCATTATAAGAGCAGGGAATATGGAGATTTAGCAGCAAACATCAGCCCAACAAATGAAAACCCTTTACCAATGTTCCCCTTAAGATCTATTTAGTCTTAAGATAGTGATAAAGTTACATTTTTACATAGCAAGGACACGGTAATTTATAACAAAGAAAGAGGAGTACAGTGATGTATAACAAAAGAGACAATTCATTAACTCAAAAAGTCTAGTATTGCTAACCTCAAAAACTACTATATTTCCTTTTCTATATTCCAAATACATTGATTAATATATTCCCAGGTGCCTAAGGATATGGAGGCCTGG
>NW_024070809.1:7867-9882 GCF_014754425.2 Oryx dammah
GCTGGCTCCCGGCAGTTTTGCGTTTTGCTTCCTGCATCCATTTGGGGGCCTCCCCTGGTTCTGCCAACATGTGTGCAAGCTGAGAAAAATCTAGCACTTTGGGGTCACAGGCCCTGACAATGACTCTTAGCTCTTCAAAAAAGGTTGGGGGCTGCTCCTTAAGTTTAAAGAATTCTTTGACTAGAGCTCTCAGTTCAGTTCTGACCAAGGAGTAAAGAACAACTGAGGGGGCTCACCTGCAACCTCAGGTACAGTTATCTTAAATGATAATAGTTAAATATCTCTTTAGATTAGGAAAGTATTTCAGAGAATTAGTAAAATACGAGTACTCAGGTGGAAAAAGACATGGTTGGTGAGCAGTAGGATTGAAGTCTTTGGTTACATTGTCTATAGTCCTTTTTTTTTTAAGGTACCTTTTGTCTCTTTAATTTTTTATAAACATTTTTATTTGGAGGATAAATGCTTTACAATGCTGTGTTGATTTCTGCTGTTTAAGAATGTGAATCAGCCAGAAGTATATACATATATACTCCCTCTTTGACCTCCCTCCCAACCCAACTCATCCCACCTCTCTAGGTTGTCAGAGAGCAGGAGGTAGAACTCCTTCTGTCATATAGCAACTTCTCACTAGCTAAATATTCTACTTATAGTAATGCACCCATTTCAATGCATTCATTAGCTTTTTGTACTGAGTCCTTAAAAGTAGCAGCCTTTATTTAGGAATCTTGAAACCTGTAAGCTTTTTCATATCATTCTCCTTGTCCAATTTGGGTTCTGATGCTCTCTAGAATTTTCCTTAAATGAAAAATCTTGTCTAACTGGAACACTCTGAACAATGACTGTTATAATTCTAGATCAATATCAGTAAAATTTTGCCAACTTTCTAGATATCTACAGCCTCAAGGTCTATAGCTCTTACATATAAAATAAGCTGGTGTGCCAGAAGGTGGCATGCTCAATAGGGGTATGGCTACCATTTCCTCAGCTAGCTTTTGTCATCCCAAAACAAGACAAACAAACCTGTGCCATAATATAGCAGCACTACCCGAGAGATGCTGCTACCACCTGGCTAAATAAGGCCTGGCATATACAACCACCAATTCCCAGAGAACCTTGTACTGAGGAAAAGCATAGAACCAGGAAATCCCAAGAAATGAGGAGTATAGACTGATTCCATGCAAAATGGAGAACTATAGCTGCTCACCAACAGTTCTGAGTGCAGAATCTAGGGGCTGATACTGATTCCAAACACATGGGGAAGTAAAGACTACATTGTCAGCCGTTCCCAACATGGAATCTAGCAAACAAAATTAGGAGCTAGGGTTTACCACTCAAAAATAGATTGGCAACAACCAAGAAAAGTTACTGTGCACTGGAAATTTGATCTAATAGGTGGCTTTGGCCTCAGGCAGAATGATCTGCCAGCCAAGCCAACCTGCCTTGAAAGGGAAGCCAATTAGATTAGGGGAACAAATGTAAAGAGAATAGAGCTCAAACCAAGAGGAGCTTACCAACAACCTCCATGAATGGCAAGAAAGACAGCAAACTCAGAGGATGTGTGGGCACCACAGTTGTTTCTCCTTGTCTCCAAATGTCATCAGAAATTCTCTTGAGATCCCATCGCTGCCACAAGTATATTAAAAAACAAAAATTAACTGAGTACATTTGAAGATTTACTTTGAATTTATAATAAACTGACTCTAGTAAATGATTCATGAACCAGGCAGCATTTCATTCAGAAGACAGGGATATACTCCAAGGGGTTAAACATCACTGATGGCTTTTAAGCTAAGTAGAGCAGGACAAGGAAGTAAGTCATCAGCAAGAGAACAAGTGTAACATCTGTGGAGGAAAGTAAACAGTCAGGTGACAATGGCTTCTCATTAGCTAAACTGCAGAATTTTCTGTTAGCTGGGTTTGTTGTTGGCCAAAAGGGAAGTCTTCCCTCCTCCAGCTGGAGTGGTAATATGGCTGAACTTCTTGTTTGGGAATGCAAGATATATTTCTTCCTGTTG
>NW_024070810.1:0-9881 GCF_014754425.2 Oryx dammah
TGGTACACTTAGGTTCTTTCACTTCACCTCTTTCTCACTTGACTCTCTCTTTACTCCAAATAAAGTCTGGCTTTTAAATAGAGAATAAATGAACTCAATAAACCAAGTTCCATCTCTGTCATCTTCTATCACAAATTAAAGATATTTCACACAGTTTTGACCATAAAACATAGGTTTAAAGGGATTTTTTTTCATGTAAATAGTAAAAATGGATTATACAGCTGTATTTTTAGCTTAGTGAGTGGCTACCTTACAAGGGTACTTCTTTCCATTTCTATTAATGGAAAGTGTAACCCACACATGCTGTGAAAGAGATACTGTTTTGTCTGCTGTCCTTCACTGGACTTAAATTTCTGTGTTCTCTTGACTACCGAATGTAACCCCCTACTCCTGAAACTGTGATGTCTTTTGTTGACAGAGACAACTTGGAACCTGTGTGTACATGCGTTGGTTTCACTGGGCCATGATTATTCTCATAAGTGTTTTATCACTATGACACTGCACTCATTTTAATCATTCCCCCATTCTAAAGATTTTGAAAAGCCTGCTCAGAACATAAGACTATCCCTTCAAAGCCCTTGCTGCTCTTTGGTTTATGAACTGAAACTGGTGGCTCATCTGTTTCAGCAGTTCTTAACACAGGATACAAGAACAGAATGTTGTCCTTTTGTTTATTAATCCCTGTGGGGATTTTAGAAAATATACGTGATGATTTCCAAGTGGGGCCCAGATAGCAGAATGTGCTTTAATTTCCCTCACCCGTTTCCAGGACGACGCTACTGAGCCTTAGGGATTCAGAATCACAGAGGCATTCATACAGCTGCCTGTGCCGTCTGAAGAGCCAGCACTGCCTAACGGTGCAACAGACCCCAGAGTCAGACTGTCGTGTTTCAAATCTGCTGACCACTTTTAACCAGTGTGACATTAAGCAAAGTACTTAGCCATTCGGATCCTCAGTTTCCTCATTTGCAAAATGTGGATGGTTATAGTAGAACATACATCATATATGTAAAATACCCAGAATAGTGTCTGGCACATAACAAGTAGTATAAAAGTATATTGATAAATATTTAATGCTCACTTCCGGTTTATTTTTTCATTTTAAAATTTCTCCCAAATGTTAAGGAGAGCCTTATTTATGTGTACATGGTTTATGCATTTTAAGTGGTTAGCGAGCTGGTGTTCCTAAATAAAACACTAAGATTTTCTACTGTTTCATCATCCCCAGAATCATCCAGCAGGTGCTCAAGAAAGTCCAACTAAATGATTATACTATTTAATTAAAATTGTATTATTTATACCCTCACTTTATTCTAAAAGGGTTTGTCCAGGCTCTTACAAAATACATATAGAACATAACAAGCTAAAGAACTAAGTAATAAAATCAAAGCAAAAGATAAACAAGGGTAGGAAGACAAATTAGCCTTTTAAATTTGGCTCCCAAGAAGGCACCCTATAAGGTCCTATATTCTTTTAGTTCAGGCCCATATCATTCATTCAAGGCTAAATTCAGAGCGTTATTTTGCACTATCTGTACAATAGCTTTCCTGGTAACACAAGAAATAGAAAGATGACTTTCACTATTGCTATGTTCATAAGCAGGAAAATTTAGGCTCTAAGAATGAGGCAAATTATTCCAGATGATTTTATGTTAGAAACACTTAAATACTGATATTCAGATACTATTTGTTTTATCCCAAAATGGCTTATTCAAAGTCATTTTAGTCAAAGGCATGTTAGTCCATCAAGTTAAAGCTGTGGCTTTTCCAGCAGTTACGTATGGATGAGAGAGTTGGACCATAAAGAAGGCTGAAGTCGCTCAGTTGTGTCTGACTCTTTGCGACCCTGTGGACTGTGTCCATGGGATTCTCCAGGCAAGAGTACTGGATTGGGTTGCCATTCCTTCTCCAGGGGATCTTCCCGATCCAGGGAACTGGGTCTCCTGCATTGTAGGCTGATGCTTTACCATCTGAGCCACCAGGGAAGTTTCAAAGAAGGCTGAGTACTGAAGAATGGATGCTTTTGAACTGTGGAGTTGGAGAAGACTCTTGAGAGCCCCTTGGACTGCAAGGAGATCAAACCAGTCAATCTTGAATATTGACTGGAAATCAGTCCTGAATATTCATTGGAAGGACTGATGCTGAAGCTGAAGCTCCAATACTTTGGCCACCTGATGCGAAGAACTGACTCATTGGAAAAGACCCTGATGATGGGAAAGATTGAAGGTAGGAGGAGAAAGGGACAATAGAGGATGAGATGGTTGGATGGCATCCCTGACTCGATGGACATGAGTTTGAGCAAGCTCCAGGAGTTGGTGATGGACAGGAAAGCCTGGTGTGCAGCAGTCCATAGGGTTGCAAAGAGTAAGACACTACTGAGCAAATGAACTGACCTGAACTGAAAATGGCGTAATTTATATAACAATATTAGATAAAACATAAAGCTTTTAAAATACCTGCTAGACGATACTACCCCATAAAAGACAACGGTTTACATTCAACTATTCAAAGAACTGAGCCTAAAATGCATGCCAGATATGGCATTTATTTCCATTTCTACGATCCACTTTTATCAAAGCATGCAACTGCTCGTGGTTAGCTCTTAACTCTATAAAAGGAGACTAACGAGAAGTTGAGACGTTTGGCCTAGCCGTCACCCACAATCTCCTCTGGACATCCTTCCCCTGTGTTGTCAAACGGCTGTCACAAGTACACCCTACAGCCCGATCTGCAGGGCACCCATCCTGGAAAACTGCCTGCAGGCAGATAGCTTAGCGTGTATTTCCCTCAGCAGCCAGAAAATGTGCCGTGTTCTTGTGGACTAACCCACTAAAGCAAGAGAAAGACAAAATACCTGTCAAGCCTAAATTTGTTAGAAAGCACTTAGTGCTTCAACACTCTTACTGTCAGGCTCGACTGGCAACATTTCATTCTCTGAGTCAGAAAAGGAAGGTTGGAGATGGCGCACGTTAGTCACTGACGGCTAAACTCATGACTGTTTGGTTTGGCAAATCTATTTCGAGGCTAAAACTTTTCAGGGATCTTAAAAGTTACAGTGCCTCCCAGTCCATCCCAGTAGAATTTGTGTGTATTAGTGTATATGTTATATTCCCTCCCCACACAGTTAACACATCTTAATCTCACTGAAAATGATAGGTTGGCAAACAAAACTAGAATCTGAGGTGAAGTCTCCTGGTTACTCTAATTTCAGTTTTGATCTTAAATCTTAGGGTCTTATATTTCAGGCTGATAGTTTTTACTTCTATTCCTGATTTGTTGAGTGTCATCATCAGGGTCTTTTCCAATGAGTCAGTTCTTCGCATCAGGTGGCCAAAGTATTGGAGCTTCAGCTTCAGCATCAGTCCTTCCAATGAATATATCATAAAAGAATTTTGGATTTTCTCAAATGCTGTCTGTGACTCTGTTGAGATGATCATGTCACTTTTATCTTTTATTTAGCTAATATATTGTACTACTATGATTGGGCTTCCCCGGTGGCTCAGATGGTAAAGAATCCGCCTGCAATGTGGGAGACCTGGGTTTGATCCCTGGGTTGGGAAGATGCCCTGGAGGAGGGCATGGCAACCACCCCAGTATTCTTGCCTGGAGAATCCCATGGACAGAGGAGCCTGGCAGGCTACAGTCCATGGGGTCGCAAAGAGTCAGACACGCCTGACCGACTAAGCACAGCACATTACTGTGACTAGGAGATTCCCTGGTGGCTCAGATGGTACTGTATCTGCTTGCACTGCAGGAGACCCATTGATTTTCATATGTTGAGCCCACGTTTTATTTCTGGGTTAAATCCCATTTGGATATTATTATTTTTAAACCATTGACCTAGAGCAATATTTCTCCATTATAAGCTTCAGAATGATAATTCCATTGTATGCTAACAGTTGCTCCATGAAAAAGGAGTTGCATGAAGTAAATGTGAGACGTGCTGGGTTATAGTTACATAGTTTTCTTTATAGAAGACTATCTCAGAGAATATAATGTACTAACTGACTTTGCGAATCTCTAAGAGGGAGGTATTCATATTCACAGAGTGTTTCTTATGCGCCAGGTATTCTGCTAGGCACTGGAAAGGTAGAAATGAGAAAAAGAGAAAAGAAATCTCTGCTCTGTGGAGTATACACTCTAGAAGAGAGGCAAACAATACATATAAAAAATCATGCAAATTATAAAATGTTAGAGTACTTTATATTACATAAAAAAGAAAAATCAGTTAAGCTCCTTGACACCAGGCTTGAAAATAATTTCTTGGATTAGACACCAAAAGCAAAGGCAACAAAAGCAAGCAATCAAATGGGACTACATTAAACTAAAAGGCTTCTGTACAGGAAAGGAAACCATCAACAAAATGAAAAGGCAACCTACTGAATGACAGAAAATATCTGCAAATCATACATCTGATAAGGGGTTAATATAAAAAATACATAACTCAATAACGAAAAAGCCAAACAGTCTGATTTAAAATGGGGGAGTGTCTGAATAGACATTTTTCCATTAAGACACACAGATGCCCAATCGGTACATGAAAAGGTGTTCTGTACCATCAATCATCAGGGAAATGCAAACCAAAACCATGAGATATCACCTTATACCTATCAGAATGGCTATTACTTAAAAAGTCAAGAAATAACGTTTGTAGGTACTTTTGCCCTAAGCATCTTTGCCACAAGCATTTTGCCACATTTTTGCAGCATAACTAATTGGCTATATGGCGATTTTTCTATAAAAATAAAATAAATGGTTGACAGTTTGGTTTGATGTACAAAAAGCATGACAGATGATGATGACTTTGCACCAAAAGTTGGTTTTGGTTTTTTTTTGTTTTTGAAACACAGTAAATTGGAGGAGAAAGAGGCCAAATACACATTTCCCACAGAACTTCGGAATGCCTCTCAATGGACATGTGACAATAATATTCCAAGAAAAACCAATAGTGTGGAAGGTTTTCACAACACAGTACAAAGCTCAGTTATAAATAGGCATCCTAGTATTTGGAAAATCTATCTCAATGAAGGAAGACATTTTAGTGAAAAAGAAAAAGTATGATTCTGAACAAGGAGAAGGATCAACCAGCCCAAAAAAAGAAAAAAAGATATAAAATACTACGAAAAAAAGGCCTGGAAGACAAGAGGTTTGGTACAAGCCAAGAAATAAATTTTTTTGAGAAGTATTGCCATGAGCCTACACATATTTTAAAGGTATTCAAATATTTTGTATTTTGCAATAGTCTATTCCTTTCTGATGTTTCCTGTTTACATTCTTTTTAATGTCCTTTTATTTTTTGTTACTTATCTTTTATGGCAAAACTGCTCTGTGGCTAAGAAGTTATGCGGCAAGAATGCTTGTGACAAAGATGAAGAAACCACCAGACATGAAAACAGCATGTGTTGGTGAGGACACAGAGCAAACGGAAGCCTTGTGGACTACTGCTGGAATGTAAGTTAGTGCAGCCACTATGCAAACCAGTATGGGGCTGGTAGGCCTTCCAATCTTAAAAACAGAAGCCCATATGATCTAGCAATTCCACTTCTAGGTATTGGCCTAAAGAGAAAACAAAACCCCAAAAAACCACTAATGCAAAAAAATACAGGCACCCTCATGCTCATTGCAGCATTATTCACGAAGGCCAAGTCATGGAAACCACACTAACTGACAGATAAATGAAGACAGAAAATACGGTATTATAAATAACTACAATGAGATATTATTCAGTCACAAAAAATGAAATCTTTCCATTTGCCACTGCCCACTACATGGATGGGCCCTGAGGGCGTTACACTCAGCGAAATCAGTCTAACAGAGAAAGAGGAGCACCATATGATTTTACATGTGGAATCTTAAAACAAGTTCATAGATCCAGAGAACAGATTTGTGTTTACCAGAGGTGGGGAGTGGAGCTCAGAAAAATGTGTAAAGGGGTCAAAAGGCACAAGTACAGATTTTCAGTTACAAATAAATCACATGGATGTAATGTACAGCATGGTGACTATAATAAAAAATCACGTCTTGCATATTTGACAGTTGCTTTGACAGTGGATCTTAAAAGTACTCATCATAAGAAAACCATTTTTTTTGGCAGCTATGTGTAGTAATGGACGTTAACTAGACTTCTTATAGTGATCATTTTGCAGTATACACAAATAACCAATCACTATGTTGTGTACCTGAAACTAATATAATTTCATATGTCAATTACACCTCAATTAAGAAAAGAGAAAGTGAGAACTCATTTCAAGAGGCTTTGAAAATTCTGAGTAGGAGGATGGGCAACACATCAAAATATTTATAGGACACTCAGGAAAGGCCTTGTTGAGAAGTGACATTAGAGAGAAACGCGAGAGAATAGCTTGTTCAAAAATAGCAATAAGGTCATTATGGCTGAAGCGGACTGACGGAGAAAGTGGTAGTAACATTCACTGCCTCTTACCTGGATTACTGCGGTAGATCCCGGATGAATTTAACTGTTTCAACTTTTGCTTCTTCCCCCACCCCATGGGTTGAGAGTAGTCTCTCTGTGTGCATAGTATGGTATGGAGGTATAGGTGGGGATGGGTAGGCAAATATAAAAGCACTGAAATTAGTTAAGAGTCTATTTCAGTAATCAAGATGAAAGAGGATGGGGATTCAATGTATAAGTGAAGATGAGGAGAAGTGTTCATATTCTGGGTGTTTTGAACATTGAGTCAACAGGATCTCTTGGATAAGAGAAGAGAGAAGTTTGGTTAAGAGGTATGAGAGAAAGATGTTAAAAATGACTCTAAATTTTGGTCTTGTTTAACTCTTAGGATAGAGTTGCATCAACAGAGAAGGGACAGTATGTGGGTGGAGTAAGTTTCTGAAAGAGTCAAGATTTCAGTTTTGGAACAAACTAAGTATAGGAATTAACACATGGTCTCTGTTGCTGACTTGATGAGATACATCTTTGACTTAATACCAGTACAGACATCAATCTGCCAAAACTTTACATTGTGGATAGCTAAAGACATTAAGAAAAAGCCAGAATTAAACAGATGCTATTAATACTAGCTATTATTTAATTTGTACTTTCTCTCCCATTTTCCAAAAATCTGACTGGTTTTTAGAACTTGCCTTTTTTTTTTTTTTGTGGATGAAGGACCTTGCTCAAAGTATTTTTTGAACCTGTTTTACCAACCAACCAACCAACCCAACCCACAACATCACAACCAAGAAAACAACAAAATTTTCTATTTGTCTTCTTATGGAATGAGTAATTATTCTTCAGTCTTGTGCTTTCAAAATTCACACCCAGGGCTGACACATAACTGTGAATTAAATAGACTGCTCTCCTCCAGCAGTTGAAGAGGTGATGGAGGCAGCTGGGAGAGCACTAGAGACTGAGGAGAGGAAACTGCAGTCCTCGGAGATCAGTCTATACAAAGGGGTGTGGCTGTGGCCTGTCATCCTGGGCGTACCTTGGACTCTTTTCCCGCTTCCTTTGAAGTGAGATGTAGCCATGTAACTGAGTTCCAGCCAGTGGAATACGACTATGAGTGACCTGTTCTATTTCCAGGTCTTGTCTAGGAAACCTTTCCACTTGATGATATTTATTCCCTTCCCTTTTGATTGGCTGAGGCCTAGTCTGCCACACTGGAAACAACATGCTGAAAATAACAGATCCTAAACTGGAGAGATGGCTGGATGGCATCACCGACTCAATGGACATGAGTTTGAGTGGACTCCGGGGGTTGGTGATGGACAGGGAGGCCTGGCGTGCTGCGATTCATGGTGTCGCAAAGAGTCAGACACAACGGCGACTGAACTGAACTGAACTGAAACTGGAGAAGCCTGGGTCTCTGAATTCTGCTCAGACCATCCATGAACTAAGAACTTCCATTTTTGAATTTGAGTGGGAAATAAATGTTTACTGTAGTGGAGCTATTGCACATTTGTGTGTTTATTTGTTACAGCAGCTAATGGCCTCAAATCTAATCCTAAGAGAGAAATAGGGGTTCAAAACACACTTACTGCCCACATTTTCCTATTTAACTCTCCCGTTTGTAGCCAGTTATTTCCTTCAAATCTCCTATAAGTTTATAGTTGAGGAGTGGAATTACAATTACATATCTTTAAATGCAGGGCTTAAATTAAACTCATAGAACATTCCATATACTATAATACTGCCTTAGGCAAGAATTCAAAGATATAAACCTTTGAGGCTTGAGAAACTGGCAGCATTACTGAGATGTTCAGTTTTCCCAATTTGATTTGCACTGCCAGCTAAATCTGTTTACTGAGTGCATGGTGGTATTTAGAGATCTAATTCAATGTTCTGTTTGAAAATTTCTGATCATGCTTTTGAATCATAGCCTTTCTCAAATATTATATCCTTACTAGTGCAGTATATATTTTTAAAAGTTTCCTTAGAATTTTTTTCCATTTTTAATATATCCATTCTTTGTCTCTAGAGGCATATAGTGTAAAGCCTATATTTTCAAATTTCATATACACATGTCCTTCAGAGAAAAATAAAGTTGTATTCAACATAGGGGACATCTTCTGAATGACTCTATGTTAAATACTTATTCTTTAAAGTAAAGTACAAAGTTACAAAATGGTGTGGACTTTCTAACCTTGGACTGAGAGGAAAAATATAAGTAAATTAACATTCTATAAGGAAATAAAAATACTTGAAGTTTTTTGTGTACAAATTTAGATACCAAGGGTAAAAATCTTCCAGTATTTAAACTCTGGCTTAGTACCTGGTATACTATGATAATATATGAGCAGTGACAGGCTCCCCTTCCTCAAATATCTCCTCTAAGTATATGATACAGAGTCTCTATGTCCTGCAACATTCCAAATAGTAGTAGTAGTAGTAAGAAAAACATTTATAAGAAAAATAAAATTTTATTGAACACTATCATGTGTCAGGGATTATGTAATGTACGTTTTTTAAATGAATCTTTTAAGGTAATTCTCACAATGACTCTATGAAGAGGCAGATATTATTTTCTACTTTTCCAGTGAGGAAGTTGAAGCACAGATAAATTTAATGACTTGTTCAAGGTTATATTTAGTATGTTGAGAGAGCAAGGAACTGAGCAATTTGGCACTCTGGCTCCATAACCCGTATTCAATATTCCTGGAAAAGCTAACATATTAAGCCCTTTTCATTAAGTGTTAACTGATTCACCATTTTTACTAATGATAGCACATATTAGGTTAAAATAATAATGCAAGAAATTAAAAGAAGAAATTATTAGTATTCATCTTTATATTAATATATATATACTTATGGTTATTATATAAGTATAGCTAAACTTACAGTACTTATTATGAGAAATGTAGTACTTACACAAATGCACTAATGCTATATACTATATATAAAACTAAGTCATGGTTTAAATATTATAAAGTTTTCAATTTATTATTACCTAAAAATATAGCCAAAACCTTAAATGTTGAGATATATATATATATATATATTATACACACACATAAACTATACTATATGCTAATACATTATACTAAAGAAACCATGACTCATATAAATAATAATCAGTATAAATACAATTAAATAAAATATAAAAACCATTACTTTGTCCTAATCTGGGGAAAGCTCAGAATTATTTATGTGAAACATATGAAATACATTAGATTAAAATACATTTTTAAAACACATCTTTAAAAATGAACTTTTTTGGAGGGCCTTAGGTGATTCAATGTTCTTAAATATCTTCAAAGTGGTAAATATATTAATATTTATAGTAATATCAAACTATAATGTCAAAGATACATATTTAATTTCTAGGACAGAAAGCTTCTTGAAGGCAAATCATTTTAAACATCTCCAGCACTAGTCCAGTGTCTGGTATAGTTCAAATAAAGGAATAACTAACAATTAAA
>NW_024070811.1:0-9876 GCF_014754425.2 Oryx dammah
CCCATCACTTCATGGGAAATAGATGGGGAAACAGTGGAAACAGTGGCTGACTTTATCTTTCTGGGCTCCAAAATCACTGCAGATGGTGACTGCAGCCATGAAATTAAAAGACACTTACTCCTTGGAAGGAAAGTTATGAGCAACCTAGACAGCATATTAAAAAGCAGAGGCATTACTTTGCCAACAAAGGTCCATCTAGTCAAGGCTATGTTTATTCCAGTGGTCATGTATGGATGTGAGATTTGGACTATAAAGAAAGCTGAGGGCCAAAGAATTGATGCTTTTGAACTGTGGTGTTGGAGAAGATTCTTGAGATTCCCTTGGACTGAAAGGAGATCCAGCCAGTCCATCCTAAAGGAGATCAGTCCTGGGTGTTCATTGGAAAGACTGATGTTGAAGCTGAAACTCCAATATTTTGGCCACCTAATGTGAAGAGCTGACTCATTTGAAAAGACCCTGATGTTGGGAAAGATTGAGGGCAGAAGGAGAAGGGGACGGCAGAGGACAAGGTGGTTGGATGTCATCACCAACTAGATGGACATGGGTTTGGATGGACAAAATTCAACATCCATTTATGATAAAAACTCTCCAGAAAGCAGGAATAAAAGGAACATACCTCAACATAATAAAAGCTATATATGACAAACCCACAGCAAACATTATCCTCAATGGTGAAAAATTGAAAGCATTTCCCCTAAAGTCAAGAGCAAGACAAGGGTGCCCACTTTCACTGCTACTATTCAACATAGTTCTGGAAGTTTTAGCCACAGCAATCAGAGCAGAAAAAGAAATAAAAGGAATCCAAATTGGAAAAGAAGAAGTAAAACTCTCACTGTTTGCAGATGACATGATCGTCTACATAGAAAACCCTAAAGACTCTACCAGAAAATTACTAGAGCTAATTAATGAATATAGTAAAGTTGCAGGATATAAAATCAATACACAGAAATCCCTTGCATTCCTATACACTAATAATGAGAAAGTAGAAAAAGAAATTAAGGAAACAATTCCATTCACCTAATCACCTCTTTAAAGGCCCTATCTAATCTAATCCTGGGGCTTCCCCGGTGGCTCAGTAGTAAAGAATATGCTGGCAATGTAGGAGTAGCCCCAGTGTTGATGTAGGAACAAACCTCTCTCCAGAATAACGGCATAGAAAGAATGTTCAGTGTTTAAAGATGAGTACTATAAGCATGGTCCCCATGCCAGGGGGACCCAAGGCCAGGTCTCTTTTCTGTAACATTTTAGAAAGCATCTCTTTAACCTCTGTTACCATGAAAACAGACCCTAGTAATATAGGTAATCACTTCCAAAGGTAATTGCTATACCCATGAAAAATCCAAAACAAGAAAAGTACAAGCAAATTAATATTTTGTTACAAGCTAACTTGTGTTCCTACAAAATTTATATGTTGAATTCCTAGCCTACTCCAGGGATATTCCTGACCCAGGGATCAAACTCACATATCCTGCAAGTCTCCCTATCTCAACATTTATTTTATCACATTCTCATTTGTAATTTGATTAAATGACATCTTCAAGGGTTGATTTCATTTTAGATACATTCTAGGATTTTTGAGAAAGTTATTTCAATATTCAACATATTTAAAATTTTTTAGTTTTTTGAAATTTGGGTATTGTCCTTTTAATAATAATTCATTCTTTTAATTTGACACTGATGCCTTCTGGCATTATGTTGAACTTTCACTCAAAGAGTAAGATGATTATTTAAATATTTTTCCCCATAGCAATGAACAAAGACATAGTTTGTGGTGATAACTAAGTTATTTTTGAAATGATGCTTTTAAGTAGGTGTGTACATGCTTAGTCATATCTGACTCTTGGTGACCCTGTGCACTGCAGCCCAGCAGGCTCCTCTGTCCATGGGATGCTCCAGGCCAGAATATTGGAGCGGGTTGCCGTTTCCTTCTCCAGGGGATCTTCCTGACCCAGGGATCAAAACCCAGACCTCTTGTTTCTCCCGCATGGACCACTTGGGAAGCTTTTAAGTACAGAGGAGACCAATGTTAGGAAGATCATTTTCTTATCTTATTTTTTTTTGGATGCAGACCATTTTCAGAAATCTTTTTTGAATCTGTTATAATATTGCTTCTGTTTTATGTTTTGGATTTTTGGCCTCCAGACATGTGAGATCGATCTTAGCAACCTGACCAGGGATAGAATCTATACCCCTGCATTGGAAGGCAATATCTTAACCAGTGGGTCCCTAGGAAAGTCCCCCTTGTTTTTATATTATCAGTAAATATATTGCCTCATTAGGAAATTGTCTCAATTCAAGAAACAGTTCTAGAATGCCCCCCAAAGTGCTGGTACTGCCAGGGACATGTGGCCCCTGCCCTGAAATAGCTGACAATTCGGGCCTGAATGACAAGGCCCATCAATAACCATGAGAGGTATTGTAATGGGGTGATTCTCTAAGGAACTTTGGGGGGGTTGGGGGGTGGAAGATGGAGATGCTGCTTCCTCTGTGGACGAGGCTTCTGAGGAAAATCAAAGCGCTGCTCCACTTTGCCTGGAAGGAGCTGGGAGTCCAAGGGCATGAGCCCAGGCATGGGAGCGGGTAGGCAGGGGGATTTTCTGCAGTCTCAGGGTATGTGCATAGGGCCGACAGCTAAGGCTGGAAAAGCAACCAGGGATCAGGGTGTGAAGGGCTTGGAGTGGTGGCCTGAGAAGTGTGAAGACCACTAGGAACCAATTCTTAGTTTCAGGAACATCAGTCATGAAATATCCATGAAATATCCATCCTAGCCCAGGATCTGTTCTGGTTGAATGAGACCATTTCTCCTCTCGAGGGTCTCACACATGGGACACATGTGAGGATGGACAGGCTGAAATGGGGGAGACAGGCTGAAAATGATAGAGTCAATATGATGAGTGTGAGTCTCTCCGGAACAGGTGTTGAAAGAGCCCCAAAGAGAGGTCTTAGCCCAGGGGAGGGCTCGAAGGGTCTTTCCTGGTTAATACAGCGCATAGTTAACTCTATGGTGACTATGTACCGTATTAATCAGGAGCTAACTCTGTGGTAACTATTTACTGTATTTACCAGGAGTTATTTCTATGGTAATGATGTACTGTATAAACCAGAAGTTAATATCCAATGTATTAACCAGGAAAGACTCTTTTACTAAAAGGGAAGTATTTTTAACATCAGTCATAGTGGATTTATTTCCCTTTGTCAAGGTAATGTTTCAAAGGGAGAATATCAAAGCCATGGATTTTAATTACTTTATATTCTGATGTCACATTCCTCTAAAATGATGTCCAGTAATTCATGATTCCAACAACTGACTTTACCTAACTGGAAGGAAAAACATTGCCTTTCATGTTTTACCTCACAATGTCCTCATTCTAAAAAATAGGGATGGTATTCCTCAAGTGAGAATTTACAAATGCCAAGTCTATAATTTACTTCTGTCACTAAAAGCTTTTAATAAGTTTTGTTTTTCAGTGGAAATTTTTTAGTCATGTTAATAATTCATTGTTGTAAACATTGGGTGAAATGATATATCCAAACAGAAAATATTTCAAGTTTACTTAAAAAAATTGTGACCAATTCATGTTATGTTCTTTGATTTGCTAACTGTTGAGTAGTTAGTTCACTTTTAGGAATCTAGGAGCTAAATGGAAATGCTAGGGCTGTGTCTTCGTTTCCTGCAATGAGCATGCCCTCTGAGATTCTGAACTGGCTTCACGTCATTCTGAGAGTAGGAGTTAAACCAGCATGTTTGCTCCAACAGCACTCCATGTGCTGAGAATGAATTGCCTTGTGCTGGAAGCACAGGAAACTCACCCTTTTGTTATAAATGTTCATCCATCTGCATTGTGCTCAACATATATTACAAGTTTCAATCATTTATTTGTTCATCATTAAGATTTTGCTGCATTTGAGGGCAAATGTTAGTTAGTGAGAATAGTTCAAAATGATAGGAGATGAGAACTCTCCTTGGGAGCCTATGGTCTGTTCATGGATAATGTATATATAGTTTATATACATGAACTAGTCTGTGATACAAGGAAAAGAAGGCAAGCTCCATCAGAGAGTCCATGCCACAGGGAAGTCAGAGGGAAGGCATATTGATTCTGCCTGGAGTGTCAATGTCTTTTGGAAGGAGGAACAACTGGGTTTGGCCTTGAAGGAGGATGTTAGAGTGGAAGAGTTATTTCCCACTCCTGATGTATCCTGTGGGGAGGGCCCAATTTGTGTAACACCCTGACCTCTGCTTCCCTTTCCTCTCTCTAGCCTAGAATTTAGCACATGGCTGAACTGGTAATTGGGGATGAATGTCCTGCTGGCTAACCATTCTTCTCTTAGGAGTGAGCTTACCTTCAGCCAGTGCACTTCTCCTCTGCTAACTTCATGAGGTTAACCCGGACCAACTTTTAAGTAACTTTTAAGTCCAATATCTTACCTGGGCAGGTAGCTCAGTTTCAGAGACCTACCCAGTTTATCATCACCAGTGACTGGGTGGGTTAAATGGCGGTCCCAGTTGGCCTTTGCTCTAATGCTCTTCTTCTGCCTTACTCTGCAGTAGAATCTGCAGGTTATCTGCTTAAATTCATCTTCTCCTCCCATGGAAATGGGACTGTGGCCAGACTCCAGGTTGAACTACATGTCCCAGCCTCCTTTGCTGTTGGGGGCTCTCTCTTCTCACGAGAGCATCTCAGCACTGGGGTGCAAGAGGTAATAACACTGAAGCTTTTGAGGCTCACCTTCCTCTCCGCTGCCCCTCCCCTTCTCCAGATGCCGATGACGCATTTGGGAATGGAGTGCTACAGGCTGGAAGGATTCTGAGTCCTGAGTCACCAAAAACATGTGATTGTTTTACTAACATTTTTTTACACACCAGAGCTGTGATTTTTTTTTACACAGCAGGACTGTGATTTTTTTACTCATCAGAACTGTGATACTTTTTTACTCATCAGAACTGTGATATTTTTTTACTAAATTCTGTGAAATATTTTTTGTAGTAGGTAAAAATTTATTTAATGCTTCTTCAAATATTTTCACGTCTGATATTCACAATAATCTAACAAGACATATTTTCCATATTTATATTTTAAATCTTTTAAAAAGTCATTTGTAGCTACAAAAGAACCTTATAAAATTGTGTAAGATATAAAGTAGAATGACTAAACAAGCTTCTGTGTAGGCACCACCCAATTTAAAACAGCAAAGACATTCAGATCTTCCATCTCCCCTTTTTATTTCCTCCAAGAGAAAATGCAAACTTGAATTTTCTCTTTACCTTTTTTTTTTCTGCTTTATATTTAACCATATTGGTTTTATTAAGCAATATACTATATACTTTTCCATGTTTGGACTACATGTGGAAACATACCGGAAACTTGCTGTTTCTACCCAACATTGCAGTTTTGTCTTGCTCATGTAAGTCTTAATACACATGGATTTCATTTTTCCATATGTGATATGAGATAGATTTCCAAAGTAATTTTTTATTATATATATGATGCATATAAATTTTATCATATATATGGCGTGCTCATGTGCAGTTTCTCAGTCATGTCCCACTCTTTGTGACCCCATGGACTGTAGTCTACAAGGCTCCTCTGTCCCTGGGATTTCCCAGGCAAGAATACTGGAGTGAGTTGCCATTTCCTTCTCGAGGGCCTCTTCCTAACCCACGTCTCCTGCACTGGCAGGCAGATTCTCTTCCATTGAGCCACCAGGGAAGCTCTTACGGAAGGTGTGCATATATCTATGCTCACATAGTAACACATTCTAGGAGTTCAGAAGTGGTTATGGTTCCACCCCAATTTAGTCCTGTGTTTGCAGGTCCTGTTGATTTGAGATACCACAGCTGGTAATAACACAAAGATCACCAGGGGGTTCAGTACAAAGGCCCCTCCTTTGAACTATTTTATCGATTAAAGTAAATGACAAAAAGGCAGCAATTAGGTTATTTCTGCCACCTCAAGAATCACCACTGTTCTGAATTCTTCTATTTCTGAGACATCATGAACATTTCAGTGAATTGCCACACAGCTGACCCTCACTGGGGCAGGAAATGGCCTGGCCGGGGTGTACTTGTGTGTCCTTCGCAGTAACACCTGCTGGTTTCTGAGATGGAGGGCCATGTGACGTTGCTATTGCGTGGTTACAGCCAGACAACTGCAGTCTACAAAGAGCGGGTATGACACCTGGCACCACTGTGGGTGAGATGCTCTGGAGGCTGGAAGCTGGAGATCAAGGTGTCGGCAGAGCTGGTTTCTCCTGAGGCCTCTCTGCTTGGCGTGTGGATGGCCATCTTCTCCTTGTATCCTCACAGAGCTTTCTCTCTGTGCCTGACTATGTCCTCATCTTCCCTTCTTATAAGGACACCAGTTTGCATTGGAGCCCACCCTGTGGATGTTATTTTTACTCTTACAAATTTTTTTGTACTTATTTATTTATTGCTGCACTGGGTTTTCATTGCTATGAGAAGACTTTCTCTACTTGTGGAGAGTGGGGACTACTCTCTAGTTGCGGGCTACTCATTTCTGTAGCTTCTCTTGTGGAGCACAGGCTCTAGAGACGTGGGCTTCAGTAGTTGTGGTGCAGGGCCTTAGTTGCCTCGTGGCATGTGGGATCTTCCTGGAACAGGGATTGAACCTATGTCCCCTGCATTGGCAGGCAGATTCTCAGCCACTGGACCACCAGGGAAGCCCCCCACCCTCCATTTTTCCTCTTTTTAAAGACCTCGCCAGTCAATCCTAAAAGAAATTAACCCTGAATATTCATTGGAAGGACTGATACTGAAGCTGAAGCTCCAATCCTTTGGCCACTTGCTGCAAAGAGCTGATTCATTCGAAAAGACCCTGATGCTGGGAAAGATTGAAGGCAGGAGGAGAAGGGGATGACAGAAGATGAGTTGGTTGGATGGCATCACCAACTCAATAGACATGAGTTTGAGTAAACTTTGGGAGATAGTGACGGGCAGGGAAGCCTGGCATGCTGCGGTTCCTAGAGTTGCAAAGAATCAGACTTAGCAACAGCAACAAGGGGGAGCTCCATTCTGGCCATCTACATCAAAGATGGAGTTTGCTGGAACCCCCATAGAAGCTCAGAGGAAAAGCTAGAGGACAGGGCTTGAGAACTGGACAGGTATCAAGGTGATATAGGTACCAAAGGTCATGCTGTGTGAAGAATTCTGTCTGCATAGCATCAGCACTCCCTCTAGGAGTGACATGATTGCCAATTGACCCGCTTCTTGTAGTCACTTGCTTATGTTATTAAGCCTGGGGAAAGACCATATGATTGGCTGTGTGCACAAGTGCTAAGTCGCTTCAGTCATGTCTGACTGTATGGAGCCCCATGGACTATAGCCAGCTAGGCTCCTCTGTCCATGGGGATTCCCCAGGCAAGAATATTGGAGTGGGTTGCCACGCCCTCCTCTAGGGGAGCTTGTCAACTCAGGTCTCCTGTGTTTCCCACATTGCAAGTGGATTCTTGACCACTGAGCCACCAGGGAAGCCTCTTGATTGACCGTACCTGAGTCGATTTCTTCAAACAGGAGCAAAACCAGCATCTGTAATAGAGTGGTCCTTCTGCAGATACAGTCATTTCAGTGACTTTCAGATGATGTATACTAGTTGAATAAGGTCCTTGAAACCATGATCAGACCTGAATCAACGTATTATGAAGTCTGATGATAAATATATTCATCTGGGAATTTTGCTGCTGCGCATTTTGAAAGAGGGCCATGCTCATACTTCATTTCTTCTTACTTCTGTAGGGAGTTCGTATGGCGGCCTTCCAAATGGAATACATTTTAAATCACAGCCACTGGCTGACTGTCAAGAGGGACTTCAGGAAGTTACTGAAGACTGATATACTATTCTACTGTTAATTCAAAGTTGTCTGAAAACTTACTTCCTCATAATGAATCAGATCCAGCTGGAAGCATGATAAATTTAATTATAATTGACTTTGTGTGGGTGTTGTCATTCGTTTACACATTCACTGAGTCTTATGGAGTGATTTTTCTTACCTGCTTGAGCATTAAAAGTGAGGAAGGGCCAAAACACAGACAGGGGAAGTAACAAATTGGTTGCTGCTGAATAGTCACTAAATCATGTCCAACTCTTTGCAACACCATAGACTACAGCCCGCCAGGCTCCTCTGTCCTTGGGATTTCCCAGGCAAGAATACTACAGTGGGTTGCCATTTCCTTCTCCAGGGGATCTTCCTGAGCCAGGGATTGAACCCATGTCTCCTGCATTGGCAGGTGGATTCTTTACTGCTGAGCCACCAGGGAAGCCCAATAAAGAATTTGCCTATAATTGAAAGGAAACCTTATCTCTGGACCAGGTCTTCTATTCAAGTAAACTTCCCAGGCCTACTCCACTGGGCCCTTCTCTTTATCAAATGGCCATGTAATTAGAAACAACCTAATTCTCTCAGCTTTGAGGATCTGTGAACATGTAGAAGGTGTTTCTGGCAGTTGGAAGGACAAAACCATTTCTAACTGCTTAGTAAGGAAATGGGGAGCCCTGACACACTCCCTGGAGGGTCAAGGAGCTGCTGGCCTTTGCTGCTGGGTCCAGCTGATCAGTGAAATTAGCGAGGATCCAGGCTTTCTGTATTTCTAGTTTCTGGTCCCCAGGCCAGCTCCTGCCAGTGCTGTATGTTGAGCGGCTATGACCTAGGGGTCCAGTGTTCCTAATTCGAACCTGGGATGAACAGGGCTGCTCCTGGGTCTTCCTTAGGAGAGCAGTAGGGAATTCCTCAGAAGCTAACAGTGAACTCCTTATGTTTCATTGGTTCAGATGGTGCCATGTTTCTATTTCATATTCAAACAGTGGTCATGTAGATGGGCTAAATTTGATTGACTTAGATTATCCAAGAGGCACAATTACAATCAAGAGTGAGTCATTGAGTTAATATTTAAAATAATATTCTGAAGTATTGTATCAGTGCCTGGATTATAGTAAGGTTTAGTCTAGTATTAATTCAAAGTCATCTGAAAGCATACTTCCTCAATAAATCAGACCAAGATGGAAGCATGATAAATTTAATTATAACTGACTTTGGGTGGGTGTTACTATTATCTACACATTTGCTGAGTCCCATGGCATAGTTTTTCTAATTTCCATGCATGTGAAGAAAGAGGAAGCACAGAAAATACAGCCTGGAAAAGGGAAATAACACATTTTTCTATAATTAAAAGGCAAGGTGTTCTCTGAGACCAGGTCTCCTGTTTAGAAAATTTCCCGGATTTAGTCTACTAGTGATTTCTTTATCAGTGTACATTGTCCACTTAATTCAGTTCAGTTCAGTTCAGCTGCTCAGTCGTGTCCGACTCAGTTTACCCAAACTCCTGTCCATTGAGTTGGTGATGCCATCCAGCCATCTCATCCTCTGTCGTCCCCTTCTCCTCCTGCCCCCAATCCCTCCCAGCATCAAAGTCTTTTCCAATGAGTCAACTCTTTGCATGAGGTGGCCAAAATACTGGAGTTTCAGCTTTAGCATCATTCCTTCCAAAGAAATCCCAGGGTTGATCTTCAGAATGGACTGGTTGGATCTCCTTGCAGTCCAAGGGACTCTCAAGAGTCTTCTCCAACACCACAGTTCAAAAGCCTCAATTCTTTGATGCTCAGCCTTCTTCACAGTCCAACTCTCACATCCATACATGACTACTGGAAAAACCATAGCCTTGACTAGGCGGACCTTAGTCGGCAAAGTAATGTCTCTGCTTTTGAATATGCTGTCTAGGTTGGTCATAACTTTCCTTCCAAGGAGTAAGCGTCTTTTAATTTCATGGCTGCAATCACCATCAGCAGTGATTTTGGAGCCCCCCGAAATAAAGTCTGCCACTGTTTCCACTGTTTCCCCATCTATTTCCCATGAAGTGATGGG
>NW_024070812.1:0-9861 GCF_014754425.2 Oryx dammah
TACATGACCACAGGAAAAACCATAGCCTTGACTAGACGGACCTTAGTCGGCAGAGTAATGTCTCTGCTTTTGAATATGCTATCTAGGTTGGTCATAACTTTTCTTCCAAGGAGTAAGCATCTGCAATCACCATCTGCAGTGATTTTGGAGCCCCCAAAAGTAAAGTCTGACAGTGTTTCCACTGTTTCCCCATCTATTTCCCAAGAAGTGATGGGACCGGATGCCATGATCTTCATTTTCTGAATGTTATTTGAGATACAAATAGAGACCGCCCCAGCCCAAATTCTATTCCTTTCCCCAAATTCTGATTTGCCATATTAGAGCTGCCAGTTGTTTTTTTTTTTAAGGGAAATAGTAAAATAAATAAAAAGTGAGTCAATTTAGTTCCTTCAAGCAAAAAACAATTTTAACAGGGCTTAATGGCATTTGGACTTTTGAGCTTTCATTTTACTTGTTAGATCAGTAATGTTTGGGCTCCTAGTTGTATAGTTTTCTATAGAATCCATCACTGGTTTCTGGACAAACTCAACCCTGAGTAGGGACTGCAGAGGGTGCAGACATGAGCAGCCCTGTGATATATTTCACGTGTCTCATTTTACCTTGGTCTTTGGGAGCAGGTAATGATTAGACCTGCTGGTCAATAAATGCTTCTCACTGATCTCTATCAACAGCTTTCTTTTTCTTAATCTACAGTGTTACATCTTATGACAGGCTGTGACCACAGAAAAAGTAAAAGAAATACCCAGATAGTTCACAACTAAAGGTCAGATGTACTGAAAAAGCTACCAAATAATTATATTTACCTTGAGTAATTGAATGGAATGTGAGTTATCCATCTGACCTTGCATTGGCTCCATGCTAATCAGGTTCAAAGTCCTTTTGTAACATTTACTTTTGCCTTAAAATCTGCTGTCCATGTAATATGCGACTTTCTTCCCTCTAGAACGCTTTGTTTCGTTTGTTGAGTTGGAGTCAGATGTTAAGACTTTTTTTCCCCCTTATTATTCACTAAAAAGGGCCCTCAAGTTAATCATTTGACCTCAACACAAAATGAACACAACTGTGCTTATTTGTGCCTAAAAGAAGAGAGCAGTATGCCCACTGAAATGCGTCTTCTGCCGGAGGTCACGGTTAAGGTTATTGGCATGGCTTTGTGAGGAGGCTCGTGTTGCAGCTGTCTGCACTGTCCCTAGCCTGAAGATAAATAGCAGACTTCAGTTTCCACTGCTACTGGTCTTTTAACCTTCAGTAAGAATAAATGCCCCGGCTCACCTCCGCCTGCTTCCTCAGAGCTTACCTCACAAGCCCTGCCCAGCCTCCAGTCTGGGCTTCCTGGCGCCACTTCCATCCTTTGGGGTGCCCCATGCAGCGAAAAATGGAGAAATGCCTGGCACAAGGTTAAATCGGTTGTAGTAAGTCACACATTCAACAGGTCACAAATTAACGCTTTTCACACACAAACCAAAATACGACAGTTTTCCATATGGCCTCGTTTGTAAATGATCCAATTTGAAGGTGACTCCCAGCGTCATGATTTAAGGCGTGTTGTAAGAGAGCTGCCCAAACCACCCACGTGGTTGTGCCTGTGCCCACCCTCTGGTGGGGAAGTGAGCCTGGCCCTCCACAGGATGACCCAGGAAGCAAGGGCTGGGTGGCTGGCGGGTTGGTGGATGCGTGCTCACAAGCAAAGAGTGCAAAGCTTTTTTAGAAATCTAACCATTCTAAATGGCCCTCCTTCTGAAGGTGATAATCAATTCAATTGTTGCTGTTGCTTAATAGCTAAGTTGTGTCCGACTCTTTGCGACCCTAGGGACTATCGCCCGCCAGGTTCCTCTGTCCATGAGATTCTCCAGGCAAGAATACTGGAGTGGGTTGCCATTTCCTTCTCCAGGGGAATCTTCCTGACCCAGGGATCAGGAGGATTCTTTACCACTGAGCCACCAGAAAAGCCTGATAATCAATCAATTAATTAAAGTAATTGACCCTGTGCTTTCCTCTACATTTCTTACACAGTCCCTGAGATTCTTTCAATTCCCAGGGTACGACCGCCCTGGGGCACCTCTAGAAGTTACAGCAACTCATTGCAAGCCACTCTTTGCCCTCTGAAATGGTGCTGGTTGAGGTAGAGGGACTGAACGATAGAGATTTAACTCCAGAGATATGTCCACCTCCGGGACATACTTCAGTTCAGTTCAGTACAGTCGCTCAGTCGTGTCCGACTCTTTTCGACCTCATGAATCGCAGCACGCCAGGCCTCCCTGTCCATCACCAACTCCCGGAGATTACTCACACTCATGTCCATTGAGTTTGTGATGCCATCCAACCATCTCATTCTCTGTCGTCCCCTTCTCCTCCCACCTTCAATCTTTCCCAGCATCAGGGTCTTTTACAATGAGTCAGCTCTTTGCATCAGGTGGCCAAAGTATTGGAGTTTCAGCTTCAACATCAGTCCCTCCAATGAACACTTAGGACTGATCTCCTTTAGGGTGGACTGGTTGGATCTCCTTGCAGTCCAAGGGACTCTCGGGAGTCTTCTTCAGCACCACATTTTGAAAGTATCAATTCTTCAACACTTTGCCTTCTTTATGGTCCAACTCCATATATCTGTACATGACTACTGGAAAAACCATAGGTTTGACTATGTGGACCTTTGTTAACAAAGTGATGTCCCTGGTTTTTAATACACTGTCTAGGTTTGTCATAGCTTTTCTTCTAAGGAGCAAGTCCTTGGTTTATTGGGGTGTTAATATCTGTAGGAGGACAGGAACCCATCTTTCCATCCTTCACATGGGCACCCCTGATCAGGCTCTACCTAGGGAGGAAGGGTACTGAGGGCCACAAGTGAGTGTAAGTTTACGCTGTAAATTGTTTGCTTATGAAGTCCTGCGACCGAAAACCTTGGTCGTGAGACAGACCAGTCCAAGGAACCCATCTAGACCAGAAAAAAACTATGCCTGAGCAACGGGCATCCCCAGCAGGGCAGATCCATGTGCTCAGTGAGTCCAGATAGCTGACAGTGAACTCACACTCCTGCGGGACTTGGAGACAAAGCGGCTCCCCTCTGCTCCTTGTCTGGAGTGAGCCCTTCTTATAGAAGCCAAATGCTTACTTCCTGTGTTCTGCGGGCTAGTCTTCCTGTCCTGCCCAGAAATGAAGTGAAGTGAAGCAAAGTGAAGTGAACGTCACTTTGCAACCCTGTAGACTGTAGCCCACCAGGCTCCTCTGTCCATGGGATTCTCCAGGCAAGAATACTGGAGTGGGTTGCCATTTCCTTCTCCAGGGGATCTTCCTGACGCAGGGATCAAACCCAGGTCCTCTGCACTGCGGGCAGATTCTTTACCGTCTGAGCCACCAGGGAAGCCCAAGAATACTGGCGTGGGTAGCCTATCCCTTCTCCAGGGGATCTTCTTGACCCAGGATTTGAACCAGGGTCTCCTGCATTGCAGACGGATTTTTTACCAGCTGAGCCACAAGGGAAGCCCATCCTACCACAGGAGAGAGAAATCATAAGCAATCCACCGTGACCTGGAAAGCCGGGTACAGACATCACAGAAACTACAGGGATACGAACTGTCCGAGTTTATCAACAGCTTGTTATTTTCATAAAGACATAACATATGTTCTCCTGCTTTACCCTCGAATCTCTCCTCCTAGGTAGGCATTATGACACTTGAATCAGCCAGAGATTCTTTCACAGGCTGAGGGCATGTTCTTGTGCACCCAGCCTCAACCCCACGGGGGTGCTCCTGTGCATTTTCAGTTGGTTTTGTTTGGACTCACCTACTCTTACAATCCTGATTCAGAGCAAAGTAATCATGTGCACTAAACTGGGGAATTTTAGAGAGAGAAAAATGTAACACAGGCAAAGAAACAGTCTTTATTCCAAAGTATCAAAAGTCAGCATATTTTACCTATCAGCGTTTCCAACAAGCTTTAGTTTCAATTCTTGTGAAGCCCAATCTTGCTGCCACAGCAAATTGAATGGCCACATTTTGTCCCCATGACTTAGACACCTCTTTTTTTCCTTCCCATGCAGCCAAAACTCGGCTTGAACTTTAACAAAGCCCCTAACGTTTGTGAAAATGGAGTCAGGTGAGCTCAGTGTTTGTAGGTTATGCTCTGCATGAACACTCCTGGGCGGAGTTGATGTCTTCTGCCACATCTAACTAACTAGTGTAGACGCTGATAAAAGTTTCTAGTCAGAGCTTTCAGAGATACTTCGAGGTGACTCCAAACTGAGACAGTTGTAAAAGGCTTGGAGGCTTTAACTCTTATCACATATACAGTCGTTAACTCAGTTCAGCCCAGCAGATTGCTTTGATTTGTTCATTAAATATATTATTTTTGCATTAATTGAGCTCATTTGATGAGAAAGACTCCCACTCAGTAAGATTTCCAGTTAATGGTTTGGAAATCTATTAGATTTTGGACCCAATAATTCATCTTCAAATTTTCAAAAAGTAGCTAGTTTAGCCAAGCTGAGATAAATCATAATCGAGGAACCATCTGATCTGCAGAAACGGCATGATGTGTTTTTTTCACCGTGAGCACCATTAGTGAGTTTATCTATTTAATTAGTTTCTGCAGCAGAATAAAGAGTACATCAAGGCCATGAAGGTCTTTTATTCGGTGGCTCTGTGCAGCTATTCCTCTAAAATGATTTAAGCAAACTTTGTTGTGTCGGCGATTACCAGCATGGACACACACGGGCTTCTGAATTCTGAGTTCATGATAAAGATGAAAGCTCTAACAGAGATAATTTGAGAAGTACCTCTCCCCCCAAGTTTATTGCATCTGCTGATAAAACTGGTTGGAAATCTGGATTTCTTTTCTCATTTTTGTACCTCAATACAAAACCAAATTGAAAACTAAAGACGGGTTGTGTCACTAATATTTCTTGGAAAAACCATGATAACAGTGGTCATTCTGGTCCATTTCCAAGTTTTCAGCATCAGTCTAAAAGCAGTGAAATTATTTCCAGTATGTTGCATCACTCCTGAAAGCAGGAATCAGTATTTCCAATTGAAATCATTTATTTTTCTGACTGAGAATTATCAGGTATTAATAGCTAGGAAAGAAACTATATTAAGCAAAATTTAGATATCAATAAAATAAGGTAATATGATTTTTTTTTTCATTCTGGAGGAAGAAAGCTTTCTCTTCTCAAAATAAAGGGTGACCCAAGTAAGTGAAATGTTAGTCTCTCAGTCATGTCTGACTCTTTGTGACCCCATAGATTGTAGCCCAGCAGGCTCCTCTGTCCAGGGAATTCTCCAGGCAAGAATACTGGAGTGGGTAGCCATTCCTTTCTCCAGGGGATCTTCTGTGTCTCCCGCATTACAGGCAGATTCCATCTGATCCACCAGGGAAGCCCAACCCAAGTAAACTCCACTTTAAATCAAGGAGGATTTTGGAGAAGAGATAAGGCTATCTAACTATATAGACCCTGTATGTACTTATACCCGACCTTCCTGAATCCACATAAGTATTATCTCCAGGATAAGAACTCACAAGTCTGTAAACAGTAAATAAAGAATAGGTATTGGGCAAATTGTGGGCATTATATTTAACATACAATTTACTTAGAACCAAATTTGCTTATATCTCGATTGAGTAAACACCAAAAGTAATAATTTATTCACTCATTCATTCATCCCTTTTACAAATATTCAATTTGTATTTGACGCCAACAAACAAAGTTTCTAAGTAGTGTGATCCTGTCCTTCAAGAGGAGGTAAAATACAGGAAAACTAAGTTTCATAAATGACTTCCTAAGGGTTCTAGATTGACATGTTCATAAGGACCATGGAGGGGTTACTGACCACAGCTCTAGGAATTCAAAAGAAAGAAGATTGTGGAGTCAACTCCACAGAGTAAGTAAATCCAAAACTATCCTTGAAAAGAAATGAGGTTGGACTTTCCCAGAAGGAAGAGGGGTTTTTAAAGACATAAGTGAAAATTATGCCCACTGGGGCCAGGAAGAAATCCACATCTGGGTGAAACAGATGGTCTTGGGAAGAAGCAAAATATGAGATTGACTTCATAAGGGAGGGAGGGTAGAGACAGAGGGCTCGATCAGGAATTTGAATTTGGTCCCTCACACAATGTAGAGGTGTTGGCTATTAATCAGGAGAAAGTGACTGGAAATTAATTTGCAGGGCAAATCAGGAAGAGGAGAGTTTGAAAGACCAAGTAGACTATTAGCTGCTACCCAGGGTGGGCCAGAAAAGCTCTGCAACTGGGTTTATCACAGAGACCACTGCCCGCCACACGCTGAATACAGACACGGAGGATCTGAGCCCCGATCTGAGCCACCACGCGGGCTCACGCTTCCAGTGAAGTCAGCGCTGACCTAGGGGGTAGGGCTCAGGGGCTGGGGGTGGGGGAAGCCCCCTGAAGGCCTCCACACAGGCGTTCAATCTGATCAAGTGCTGCTACTCAAGAATCCCAAGGTACAGTTTCCTAAAGGAACACTAGAGACTTCCCTCGTCTTCATGGCCCACAGGAACCTTGAAATTTGATTCGTAAACTTCCCCAATATCTGTGACTTGAATCTGACTTTTTAAAAGGGTATCAGAAGACCGTCCAGTCATAAAAAGTTTCTGCTTTACACCGTCTCACCCTCTTCCTACTCATATAGTTACAGGTTTCCCCAGCCCCTCTGGTCTGATTACCAGGTGTCCATCTACAGGTAGCAAAGGCAGTCTGCACAGTGGTCTTAGGCTGTTTTCCTGCCTCAGGCAGATCAAAGCCTATGATTCCCTTTTCTGTAAGACTACAGAACCAATACCTACAGGTCTAGAAATAAGTCATAAGTGTTCGTAGGGAGGGGAGTGGGAGGGACGGAATCTGATGCTTATCCCAGGATTTTCCCACAGTCCTCCTGTATTGTGTTGTTCTTGTCACTAAGTCATGTCCAACTCTTTGCGACCACGTGGACTGAAGCACGCCAGGCCCCTCTGTCCTCCACTATCTCCCAGAGTGTGCTCAAATTCATGTTCATTGAGTCAGTGATGCTATCTAGCCATCTCATCCTCTGCTGCCCCCTTCTCCTTTTGTCTGTATCATACGGCCCTGAAAAAAGTCCTTGAAATCAAGTCAGCCTTCATTTTGTCTTCCTGCACATATCTTGGTAAAGGATGTCACTATTTCAAGGGCTTGAATAAGGAAGGAAAGATAGCATAATAGTCTGTAGCATAAAAATGAGGCCAAGATGAACAGTTTGCTGCCCTGAGAAGCCTGCATTGATTGCTTGCAGTCAGTAGGGCATCCCCCCGACTTGCATATTCCCAGAGACCTGCTCTCCAGATGCCATTCCTTCTCTGCAGGGCTAAAATTCTCCTAGAATTAGAAAAACCAAGTTCTTGATCCCTTGCACGCTGTCTGTGCTGGCGGAGGACACCTAGACCTCTCTTTCTGGATCTTCCCATCACCTTCTCGTTCTCCCTCTGCAGACGCCTCCCACCCCTTCTCCTTCTCAGCACCCCAGCATCGTGTACGGCTTGTATCACTTTACTGAGTGATTTCACCTCCTCCGCCTCAGGTTGCTTCTCTGTGCTGGGACAGGAATAGCATCTAACTCATCTAGCTGTTCTTAGCTCTCAAATGACCTTATGCTAGTATTATTATTGTTGTTATTATTACTCCACCATGAGATAAGCCCGCAGGAAATAGAATTGGGACAAGAGCTGGACTTAGAACTCTCTGCTCCTTTTCCTTTGGGTATTCACTGAATGTTCATTGAATCATGTGGGCCAACAAGAAAAAGGACGCACTGCCACTTCACTACTAGGAATTCAGGTTAGTCCAATGGCGACTGAACCTATAAGTGTAGTTATCCCAAAGAGGGATAAACTGGTGAACCTACCTGTTTCTCAATATAACTTCAAGTCAAAATAGTCATTGATCAGAGATGAATCCAATTTGCCTTTACATGGTCTTGACCAAATCACTGTCACCTGAATATATATAAAAAGTCAGCGCATACATTTGGTCTTTATTCTAATACATCAAAATCCATACTGACTTATTGAAGTAGCAGAATGGAATAATTTGGGGTAGTGTGTCAATAAATAATTTGAGTTTTTGACAGTGTTCTCTTTTTAAATGACAACTATATAAACATGGTCCCTTGGGATTTTTTTTTTTAGAACTTATGTGAAAGCTGGATTTGGTACTTACAAGTTTTGTGGCTTACTTTGAAGAATTATACAGTAGCTTTGTGATTATCTTTTCAGTTGAAATACAATGCATCTATTGAATAACCTTTACTTCTAAAAGCTTGTTCTGAAGTTGCATTGTGGTATTATATAAAGTAATGTTAGGGTGAACAGAGCTCACCCAAATTCAGTTCTTTCTTTCTATAGGGATGGTAACTGAGATTCAGAGAAATTAAGTAACCTGTCCATAGTTAACCATCTAGTAAGTTATTGGACATTGCAGCTGCTAAGGTTTGAAAACATATATTGCAGGTTATTTGCCTTTGAAATTCAATGTTTTTTCCCACTATATCACGATATCCCCCAATGTTACCATTGTTCATTTCCTACAGAACAAATCTACTTTGGCAAATGGCAGTTGTTCAGAAAAGAGTTGGCAGTTGTCTGAAGGAGCACTTAAATATTTAATTCATGATTAGGTCAAGATCCGTGATACCTTCAGTTTCACCAGTGATCAGTGCCCCATTCAGAGATGAAAACCTTTCCTTGAACTTTCAAAACTATGATGGGCTAGGAACCTCTGGCTTTAGTTACCCAGCTCCTGCGTCAGAAGGAGAGGGAGAGAGACAGACATCCAGCTGGGAATCCAGATCTTGCTTCAAAGCTTTTATCTTCAGAGGAAAGAAATCTTGTGAATTTCATTAATGTCAACAAGATCTGAAGAGATTTGGAGTGTTTAAGCCCTTGGGCGTCTCTAGTATGACATATGCTCTGGTTATTATAAGTCTGTGGTTGCAAAACCATTGCAACTTTGATTCACATCCGCCATGAACCAACACTCTGGAAATATCCATCATATGGTCAGACTTAAGGGTACATTGACAGTCACTTTCCAAGAGATTATGAAGTCAAGTTATCACTAAGGGGGAAGAAGATGAATCTCCTCAAAGTGACATAGCAAAGCTAAAAAAAAAAAAAAGTGAAAACATTTCTTTAGGATTCTAGAAGTAGATAACCTCAAAACATCTCCCCAAAAGGCTTCTTCTCTTATTCAATGTAGAAAAAAATGAATTTTGCCCTGGCTTATCTTGCCCTCTTGCCTTCCACTTCCATTCTCTCATCTCCAGAAAGAATCAGACTAAAGTTTACAATTATTTCCACTGTAATTTTCCAAATGTTATGGGAGAAAGCACTTTTATTCTAAAACAGGTTAATGCTATTTCTATAAAGTAAATTGGATCTAAGCAAACCCCAAATGGGATATTTCTGGCAAAACAAATGTTGACAATTTAATCTAGGTCTTGAAATCAAAAACTCCTTAAAAACAAAATATATCTGTGTCTCTTCTCACCCTTCCTTAATTCAAATTAAAAGGCGAAAGATTGAAAGAAACCATAAATTCATAAGTATTATGAGCTATCTTTTTCAGTTCAGTTCAGTTCAGTTCAGTCACTCAGTCATGTCGGACTCTTTGTGACCCCATGAATCGCAGCACACCAGGTCTCCCTGTCCATCACCGTCTCCCAGAGTTCACTCAGACTCACGTCCATCGAGTCCGTGATGCCATCCAGCCATCTCATCCTCGGTCATCCCCTTCTCCTTCTGCCCCCAATCCCTCCCAGCATCAGAGTCTTTTCCAATGAGTCAACTCTTCGCATGAGGTGGCCAAAGTACTGGAGCTTCAGCTTTAGCATCATTCCTT
>NW_024070813.1:0-9860 GCF_014754425.2 Oryx dammah
TACATGACCACAGGAAAAACCATAGCCTTGACTAGACGGACCTTAGTCGGCAGAGTAATGTCTCTGCTTTTGAATATGCTATCTAGGTTGGTCATAACTTTTCTTCCAAGGAGTAAGCATCTGCAATCACCATCTGCAGTGATTTTGGAGCCCCCAAAAGTAAAGTCTGACAGTGTTTCCACTGTTTCCCCATCTATTTCCCAAGAAGTGATGGGACCGGATGCCATGATCTTCATTTTCTGAATGTTATTTGAGATACAAATAGAGACCGCCCCAGCCCAAATTCTATTCCTTTCCCCAAATTCTGATTTGCCATATTAGAGCTGCCAGTTGTTTTTTTTTTTAAGGGAAATAGTAAAATAAATAAAAAGTGAGTCAATTTAGTTCCTTCAAGCAAAAAACAATTTTAACAGGGCTTAATGGCATTTGGACTTTTGAGCTTTCATTTTACTTGTTAGATCAGTAATGTTTGGGCTCCTAGTTGTATAGTTTTCTATAGAATCCATCACTGGTTTCTGGACAAACTCAACCCTGAGTAGGGACTGCAGAGGGTGCAGACATGAGCAGCCCTGTGATATATTTCACGTGTCTCATTTTACCTTGGTCTTTGGGAGCAGGTAATGATTAGACCTGCTGGTCAATAAATGCTTCTCACTGATCTCTATCAACAGCTTTCTTTTTCTTAATCTACAGTGTTACATCTTATGACAGGCTGTGACCACAGAAAAAGTAAAAGAAATACCCAGATAGTTCACAACTAAAGGTCAGATGTACTGAAAAAGCTACCAAATAATTATATTTACCTTGAGTAATTGAATGGAATGTGAGTTATCCATCTGACCTTGCATTGGCTCCATGCTAATCAGGTTCAAAGTCCTTTTGTAACATTTACTTTTGCCTTAAAATCTGCTGTCCATGTAATATGCGACTTTCTTCCCTCTAGAACGCTTTGTTTCGTTTGTTGAGTTGGAGTCAGATGTTAAGACTTTTTTTCCCCCTTATTATTCACTAAAAAGGGCCCTCAAGTTAATCATTTGACCTCAACACAAAATGAACACAACTGTGCTTATTTGTGCCTAAAAGAAGAGAGCAGTATGCCCACTGAAATGCGTCTTCTGCCGGAGGTCACGGTTAAGGTTATTGGCATGGCTTTGTGAGGAGGCTCGTGTTGCAGCTGTCTGCACTGTCCCTAGCCTGAAGATAAATAGCAGACTTCAGTTTCCACTGCTACTGGTCTTTTAACCTTCAGTAAGAATAAATGCCCCGGCTCACCTCCGCCTGCTTCCTCAGAGCTTACCTCACAAGCCCTGCCCAGCCTCCAGTCTGGGCTTCCTGGCGCCACTTCCATCCTTTGGGGTGCCCCATGCAGCGAAAAATGGAGAAATGCCTGGCACAAGGTTAAATCGGTTGTAGTAAGTCACACATTCAACAGGTCACAAATTAACGCTTTTCACACACAAACCAAAATACGACAGTTTTCCATATGGCCTCGTTTGTAAATGATCCAATTTGAAGGTGACTCCCAGCGTCATGATTTAAGGCGTGTTGTAAGAGAGCTGCCCAAACCACCCACGTGGTTGTGCCTGTGCCCACCCTCTGGTGGGGAAGTGAGCCTGGCCCTCCACAGGATGACCCAGGAAGCAAGGGCTGGGTGGCTGGCGGGTTGGTGGATGCGTGCTCACAAGCAAAGAGTGCAAAGCTTTTTTAGAAATCTAACCATTCTAAATGGCCCTCCTTCTGAAGGTGATAATCAATTCAATTGTTGCTGTTGCTTAATAGCTAAGTTGTGTCCGACTCTTTGCGACCCTAGGGACTATCGCCCGCCAGGTTCCTCTGTCCATGAGATTCTCCAGGCAAGAATACTGGAGTGGGTTGCCATTTCCTTCTCCAGGGGAATCTTCCTGACCCAGGGATCAGGAGGATTCTTTACCACTGAGCCACCAGAAAAGCCTGATAATCAATCAATTAATTAAAGTAATTGACCCTGTGCTTTCCTCTACATTTCTTACACAGTCCCTGAGATTCTTTCAATTCCCAGGGTACGACCGCCCTGGGGCACCTCTAGAAGTTACAGCAACTCATTGCAAGCCACTCTTTGCCCTCTGAAATGGTGCTGGTTGAGGTAGAGGGACTGAACGATAGAGATTTAACTCCAGAGATATGTCCACCTCCGGGACATACTTCAGTTCAGTTCAGTACAGTCGCTCAGTCGTGTCCGACTCTTTTCGACCTCATGAATCGCAGCACGCCAGGCCTCCCTGTCCATCACCAACTCCCGGAGATTACTCACACTCATGTCCATTGAGTTTGTGATGCCATCCAACCATCTCATTCTCTGTCGTCCCCTTCTCCTCCCACCTTCAATCTTTCCCAGCATCAGGGTCTTTTACAATGAGTCAGCTCTTTGCATCAGGTGGCCAAAGTATTGGAGTTTCAGCTTCAACATCAGTCCCTCCAATGAACACTTAGGACTGATCTCCTTTAGGGTGGACTGGTTGGATCTCCTTGCAGTCCAAGGGACTCTCGGGAGTCTTCTTCAGCACCACATTTTGAAAGTATCAATTCTTCAACACTTTGCCTTCTTTATGGTCCAACTCCATATATCTGTACATGACTACTGGAAAAACCATAGGTTTGACTATGTGGACCTTTGTTAACAAAGTGATGTCCCTGGTTTTTAATACACTGTCTAGGTTTGTCATAGCTTTTCTTCTAAGGAGCAAGTCCTTGGTTTATTGGGGTGTTAATATCTGTAGGAGGACAGGAACCCATCTTTCCATCCTTCACATGGGCACCCCTGATCAGGCTCTACCTAGGGAGGAAGGGTACTGAGGGCCACAAGTGAGTGTAAGTTTACGCTGTAAATTGTTTGCTTATGAAGTCCTGCGACCGAAAACCTTGGTCGTGAGACAGACCAGTCCAAGGAACCCATCTAGACCAGAAAAAAACTATGCCTGAGCAACGGGCATCCCCAGCAGGGCAGATCCATGTGCTCAGTGAGTCCAGATAGCTGACAGTGAACTCACACTCCTGCGGGACTTGGAGACAAAGCGGCTCCCCTCTGCTCCTTGTCTGGAGTGAGCCCTTCTTATAGAAGCCAAATGCTTACTTCCTGTGTTCTGCGGGCTAGTCTTCCTGTCCTGCCCAGAAATGAAGTGAAGTGAAGCAAAGTGAAGTGAACGTCACTTTGCAACCCTGTAGACTGTAGCCCACCAGGCTCCTCTGTCCATGGGATTCTCCAGGCAAGAATACTGGAGTGGGTTGCCATTTCCTTCTCCAGGGGATCTTCCTGACGCAGGGATCAAACCCAGGTCCTCTGCACTGCGGGCAGATTCTTTACCGTCTGAGCCACCAGGGAAGCCCAAGAATACTGGCGTGGGTAGCCTATCCCTTCTCCAGGGGATCTTCTTGACCCAGGATTTGAACCAGGGTCTCCTGCATTGCAGACGGATTTTTTACCAGCTGAGCCACAAGGGAAGCCCATCCTACCACAGGAGAGAGAAATCATAAGCAATCCACCGTGACCTGGAAAGCCGGGTACAGACATCACAGAAACTACAGGGATACGAACTGTCCGAGTTTATCAACAGCTTGTTATTTTCATAAAGACATAACATATGTTCTCCTGCTTTACCCTCGAATCTCTCCTCCTAGGTAGGCATTATGACACTTGAATCAGCCAGAGATTCTTTCACAGGCTGAGGGCATGTTCTTGTGCACCCAGCCTCAACCCCACGGGGGTGCTCCTGTGCATTTTCAGTTGGTTTTGTTTGGACTCACCTACTCTTACAATCCTGATTCAGAGCAAAGTAATCATGTGCACTAAACTGGGGAATTTTAGAGAGAGAAAAATGTAACACAGGCAAAGAAACAGTCTTTATTCCAAAGTATCAAAAGTCAGCATATTTTACCTATCAGCGTTTCCAACAAGCTTTAGTTTCAATTCTTGTGAAGCCCAATCTTGCTGCCACAGCAAATTGAATGGCCACATTTTGTCCCCATGACTTAGACACCTCTTTTTTTCCTTCCCATGCAGCCAAAACTCGGCTTGAACTTTAACAAAGCCCCTAACGTTTGTGAAAATGGAGTCAGGTGAGCTCAGTGTTTGTAGGTTATGCTCTGCATGAACACTCCTGGGCGGAGTTGATGTCTTCTGCCACATCTAACTAACTAGTGTAGACGCTGATAAAAGTTTCTAGTCAGAGCTTTCAGAGATACTTCGAGGTGACTCCAAACTGAGACAGTTGTAAAAGGCTTGGAGGCTTTAACTCTTATCACATATACAGTCGTTAACTCAGTTCAGCCCAGCAGATTGCTTTGATTTGTTCATTAAATATATTATTTTTGCATTAATTGAGCTCATTTGATGAGAAAGACTCCCACTCAGTAAGATTTCCAGTTAATGGTTTGGAAATCTATTAGATTTTGGACCCAATAATTCATCTTCAAATTTTCAAAAAGTAGCTAGTTTAGCCAAGCTGAGATAAATCATAATCGAGGAACCATCTGATCTGCAGAAACGGCATGATGTGTTTTTTTCACCGTGAGCACCATTAGTGAGTTTATCTATTTAATTAGTTTCTGCAGCAGAATAAAGAGTACATCAAGGCCATGAAGGTCTTTTATTCGGTGGCTCTGTGCAGCTATTCCTCTAAAATGATTTAAGCAAACTTTGTTGTGTCGGCGATTACCAGCATGGACACACACGGGCTTCTGAATTCTGAGTTCATGATAAAGATGAAAGCTCTAACAGAGATAATTTGAGAAGTACCTCTCCCCCCAAGTTTATTGCATCTGCTGATAAAACTGGTTGGAAATCTGGATTTCTTTTCTCATTTTTGTACCTCAATACAAAACCAAATTGAAAACTAAAGACGGGTTGTGTCACTAATATTTCTTGGAAAAACCATGATAACAGTGGTCATTCTGGTCCATTTCCAAGTTTTCAGCATCAGTCTAAAAGCAGTGAAATTATTTCCAGTATGTTGCATCACTCCTGAAAGCAGGAATCAGTATTTCCAATTGAAATCATTTATTTTTCTGACTGAGAATTATCAGGTATTAATAGCTAGGAAAGAAACTATATTAAGCAAAATTTAGATATCAATAAAATAAGGTAATATGATTTTTTTTTTCATTCTGGAGGAAGAAAGCTTTCTCTTCTCAAAATAAAGGGTGACCCAAGTAAGTGAAATGTTAGTCTCTCAGTCATGTCTGACTCTTTGTGACCCCATAGATTGTAGCCCAGCAGGCTCCTCTGTCCAGGGAATTCTCCAGGCAAGAATACTGGAGTGGGTAGCCATTCCTTTCTCCAGGGGATCTTCTGTGTCTCCCGCATTACAGGCAGATTCCATCTGATCCACCAGGGAAGCCCAACCCAAGTAAACTCCACTTTAAATCAAGGAGGATTTTGGAGAAGAGATAAGGCTATCTAACTATATAGACCCTGTATGTACTTATACCCGACCTTCCTGAATCCACATAAGTATTATCTCCAGGATAAGAACTCACAAGTCTGTAAACAGTAAATAAAGAATAGGTATTGGGCAAATTGTGGGCATTATATTTAACATACAATTTACTTAGAACCAAATTTGCTTATATCTCGATTGAGTAAACACCAAAAGTAATAATTTATTCACTCATTCATTCATCCCTTTTACAAATATTCAATTTGTATTTGACGCCAACAAACAAAGTTTCTAAGTAGTGTGATCCTGTCCTTCAAGAGGAGGTAAAATACAGGAAAACTAAGTTTCATAAATGACTTCCTAAGGGTTCTAGATTGACATGTTCATAAGGACCATGGAGGGGTTACTGACCACAGCTCTAGGAATTCAAAAGAAAGAAGATTGTGGAGTCAACTCCACAGAGTAAGTAAATCCAAAACTATCCTTGAAAAGAAATGAGGTTGGACTTTCCCAGAAGGAAGAGGGGTTTTTAAAGACATAAGTGAAAATTATGCCCACTGGGGCCAGGAAGAAATCCACATCTGGGTGAAACAGATGGTCTTGGGAAGAAGCAAAATATGAGATTGACTTCATAAGGGAGGGAGGGTAGAGACAGAGGGCTCGATCAGGAATTTGAATTTGGTCCCTCACACAATGTAGAGGTGTTGGCTATTAATCAGGAGAAAGTGACTGGAAATTAATTTGCAGGGCAAATCAGGAAGAGGAGAGTTTGAAAGACCAAGTAGACTATTAGCTGCTACCCAGGGTGGGCCAGAAAAGCTCTGCAACTGGGTTTATCACAGAGACCACTGCCCGCCACACGCTGAATACAGACACGGAGGATCTGAGCCCCGATCTGAGCCACCACGCGGGCTCACGCTTCCAGTGAAGTCAGCGCTGACCTAGGGGGTAGGGCTCAGGGGCTGGGGGTGGGGGAAGCCCCCTGAAGGCCTCCACACAGGCGTTCAATCTGATCAAGTGCTGCTACTCAAGAATCCCAAGGTACAGTTTCCTAAAGGAACACTAGAGACTTCCCTCGTCTTCATGGCCCACAGGAACCTTGAAATTTGATTCGTAAACTTCCCCAATATCTGTGACTTGAATCTGACTTTTTAAAAGGGTATCAGAAGACCGTCCAGTCATAAAAAGTTTCTGCTTTACACCGTCTCACCCTCTTCCTACTCATATAGTTACAGGTTTCCCCAGCCCCTCTGGTCTGATTACCAGGTGTCCATCTACAGGTAGCAAAGGCAGTCTGCACAGTGGTCTTAGGCTGTTTTCCTGCCTCAGGCAGATCAAAGCCTATGATTCCCTTTTCTGTAAGACTACAGAACCAATACCTACAGGTCTAGAAATAAGTCATAAGTGTTCGTAGGGAGGGGAGTGGGAGGGACGGAATCTGATGCTTATCCCAGGATTTTCCCACAGTCCTCCTGTATTGTGTTGTTCTTGTCACTAAGTCATGTCCAACTCTTTGCGACCACGTGGACTGAAGCACGCCAGGCCCCTCTGTCCTCCACTATCTCCCAGAGTGTGCTCAAATTCATGTTCATTGAGTCAGTGATGCTATCTAGCCATCTCATCCTCTGCTGCCCCCTTCTCCTTTTGTCTGTATCATACGGCCCTGAAAAAAGTCCTTGAAATCAAGTCAGCCTTCATTTTGTCTTCCTGCACATATCTTGGTAAAGGATGTCACTATTTCAAGGGCTTGAATAAGGAAGGAAAGATAGCATAATAGTCTGTAGCATAAAAATGAGGCCAAGATGAACAGTTTGCTGCCCTGAGAAGCCTGCATTGATTGCTTGCAGTCAGTAGGGCATCCCCCCGACTTGCATATTCCCAGAGACCTGCTCTCCAGATGCCATTCCTTCTCTGCAGGGCTAAAATTCTCCTAGAATTAGAAAAACCAAGTTCTTGATCCCTTGCACGCTGTCTGTGCTGGCGGAGGACACCTAGACCTCTCTTTCTGGATCTTCCCATCACCTTCTCGTTCTCCCTCTGCAGACGCCTCCCACCCCTTCTCCTTCTCAGCACCCCAGCATCGTGTACGGCTTGTATCACTTTACTGAGTGATTTCACCTCCTCCGCCTCAGGTTGCTTCTCTGTGCTGGGACAGGAATAGCATCTAACTCATCTAGCTGTTCTTAGCTCTCAAATGACCTTATGCTAGTATTATTATTGTTGTTATTATTACTCCACCATGAGATAAGCCCGCAGGAAATAGAATTGGGACAAGAGCTGGACTTAGAACTCTCTGCTCCTTTTCCTTTGGGTATTCACTGAATGTTCATTGAATCATGTGGGCCAACAAGAAAAAGGACGCACTGCCACTTCACTACTAGGAATTCAGGTTAGTCCAATGGCGACTGAACCTATAAGTGTAGTTATCCCAAAGAGGGATAAACTGGTGAACCTACCTGTTTCTCAATATAACTTCAAGTCAAAATAGTCATTGATCAGAGATGAATCCAATTTGCCTTTACATGGTCTTGACCAAATCACTGTCACCTGAATATATATAAAAAGTCAGCGCATACATTTGGTCTTTATTCTAATACATCAAAATCCATACTGACTTATTGAAGTAGCAGAATGGAATAATTTGGGGTAGTGTGTCAATAAATAATTTGAGTTTTTGACAGTGTTCTCTTTTTAAATGACAACTATATAAACATGGTCCCTTGGGATTTTTTTTTTTAGAACTTATGTGAAAGCTGGATTTGGTACTTACAAGTTTTGTGGCTTACTTTGAAGAATTATACAGTAGCTTTGTGATTATCTTTTCAGTTGAAATACAATGCATCTATTGAATAACCTTTACTTCTAAAAGCTTGTTCTGAAGTTGCATTGTGGTATTATATAAAGTAATGTTAGGGTGAACAGAGCTCACCCAAATTCAGTTCTTTCTTTCTATAGGGATGGTAACTGAGATTCAGAGAAATTAAGTAACCTGTCCATAGTTAACCATCTAGTAAGTTATTGGACATTGCAGCTGCTAAGGTTTGAAAACATATATTGCAGGTTATTTGCCTTTGAAATTCAATGTTTTTTCCCACTATATCACGATATCCCCCAATGTTACCATTGTTCATTTCCTACAGAACAAATCTACTTTGGCAAATGGCAGTTGTTCAGAAAAGAGTTGGCAGTTGTCTGAAGGAGCACTTAAATATTTAATTCATGATTAGGTCAAGATCCGTGATACCTTCAGTTTCACCAGTGATCAGTGCCCCATTCAGAGATGAAAACCTTTCCTTGAACTTTCAAAACTATGATGGGCTAGGAACCTCTGGCTTTAGTTACCCAGCTCCTGCGTCAGAAGGAGAGGGAGAGAGACAGACATCCAGCTGGGAATCCAGATCTTGCTTCAAAGCTTTTATCTTCAGAGGAAAGAAATCTTGTGAATTTCATTAATGTCAACAAGATCTGAAGAGATTTGGAGTGTTTAAGCCCTTGGGCGTCTCTAGTATGACATATGCTCTGGTTATTATAAGTCTGTGGTTGCAAAACCATTGCAACTTTGATTCACATCCGCCATGAACCAACACTCTGGAAATATCCATCATATGGTCAGACTTAAGGGTACATTGACAGTCACTTTCCAAGAGATTATGAAGTCAAGTTATCACTAAGGGGGAAGAAGATGAATCTCCTCAAAGTGACATAGCAAAGCTAAAAAAAAAAAAAGTGAAAACATTTCTTTAGGATTCTAGAAGTAGATAACCTCAAAACATCTCCCCAAAAGGCTTCTTCTCTTATTCAATGTAGAAAAAAATGAATTTTGCCCTGGCTTATCTTGCCCTCTTGCCTTCCACTTCCATTCTCTCATCTCCAGAAAGAATCAGACTAAAGTTTACAATTATTTCCACTGTAATTTTCCAAATGTTATGGGAGAAAGCACTTTTATTCTAAAACAGGTTAATGCTATTTCTATAAAGTAAATTGGATCTAAGCAAACCCCAAATGGGATATTTCTGGCAAAACAAATGTTGACAATTTAATCTAGGTCTTGAAATCAAAAACTCCTTAAAAACAAAATATATCTGTGTCTCTTCTCACCCTTCCTTAATTCAAATTAAAAGGCGAAAGATTGAAAGAAACCATAAATTCATAAGTATTATGAGCTATCTTTTTCAGTTCAGTTCAGTTCAGTTCAGTCACTCAGTCATGTCGGACTCTTTGTGACCCCATGAATCGCAGCACACCAGGTCTCCCTGTCCATCACCGTCTCCCAGAGTTCACTCAGACTCACGTCCATCGAGTCCGTGATGCCATCCAGCCATCTCATCCTCGGTCATCCCCTTCTCCTTCTGCCCCCAATCCCTCCCAGCATCAGAGTCTTTTCCAATGAGTCAACTCTTCGCATGAGGTGGCCAAAGTACTGGAGCTTCAGCTTTAGCATCATTCCTT
>NW_024070814.1:0-9856 GCF_014754425.2 Oryx dammah
ACGCTAACCGACGTGTTGCTTTCGTGCTTGTTGGGGCCCGGGGTGGGCGGCTGCCAAACATGGCCGAGATGAAGACGTCGCTGTTCCCATATGCGTTGCAGGGCCCGGCCGGCTTCAAGGCTCCCGCGCTGGGCGGTTTGGGCGCACAGCTGCCCCTTGGCACCCCGCACGGCATCAGCGACATCCTGGGGCGGCCGGTGGGCACGGCGGGCGGTGGCCTCCTGGGCGGTCTGCCCCGGCTCAACGGGCTGGCCTCGTCGGCTGGCGTCTACTTCGGGCCCGCGGCCGCCGTGGCGCGCGGCTATCCCAAGCCCCTGGCGGAGCTTCCCGGGCGCCCGCCCATCTTCTGGCCCGGAGTGGTGCAGGGCTCGCCCTGGAGGGACCCCCGCCTGGCCGGCCCGGGTAAGTGGCCCGAGCGCGGGTTCGGCGTGGGGCTGCGGGCGGGCGCGGGCGGGACTGCCGGCCACACTCACCGAGCCCCCTCTGCAGCCCAGGCCGGCGGGGTCATGGACAAGGACGGCAAGAAGAAGCACTCGCGGCCGACCTTCTCGGGCCAGCAGATCTTCGCGCTGGAGAAGACTTTCGAGCAGACGAAGTACCTGGCGGGGCCCGAGCGCGCGCGCCTTGCCTACTCCCTGGGCATGACCGAGAGCCAGGTCAAGGTGAGGCGGCGCCGCGCGGCGCTCCCTTGGCCGCAGCCCGCTCGCTCCCCCGCGTCCTGCGAAAGGCGCGCGAGCGGCCACCCTGCGGCCGGGGCCGGGGCGGAGGGGCAGTCCGGGGCGGCCCTCGGCGTCCGCGCGGGCGGCAGCGTCTGGCCCGGGCCGCCGAGGGGCCGAGCTGCCGCCGGCGGGTGCTCCGGGGGGCCCCGCGTGATGGGCGCCCTCCACCCCAGGTGTGGTTCCAGAACCGCCGGACCAAGTGGCGCAAGCGGCACGCGGCGGAGATGGCGTCGGCCAAGAAGAAGCAGGACTCGGACGCCGAGAAGCTGAAGGTGGGCGGCTCAGACGCGGAGGACGACGACGACGAGTACAACCGGCCCCTGGACCCAAACTCGGACGACGAGAAGATCACGCGGCTGCTCAAGAAGCACAGAGCCCCGAACTTGGCGCTGGTCAGCCCGTGCGGCGGCGGCGCGGGGGACGCCTCCTGAGGGCGCGGGCCCGGGCCGGACAACCAGGGTACGGACGCGGGCCGGCGCCCTCGCCAGCCGCCCGCGCCGCAGTGTGTATATATATTTTTACAGAGTAAGTTATACGGCGGCCCGGCTCGGGCTCGGCGTCGGGGCCGCCGCCGCCCCGCGTCCCGGTGGAATCACTTTGTATAATCAATAAATTATTTAACGCGTCCCCGTCGGAGCCACGGCTCCCTGGGCCCTCCGCCTGCTTCTTCCCATTCGGAAAGCCGCGGGCGAGGCGGCGGCGCGGCCTCCGCTCCTGCCGGGGACGCCGTGCCGGGCCGCCTCCCAGTGTCCGGGCCCGCGGGGCCCGCGCCTTCGGCTGGGCTGGAAGGGCGCCTGCGGCTGGAAGGGCCGGGCTCGGCAGCGGGCCCGACGGAGGCCGGGTGCCCCGCGTCCCGGGCGCCCGGGCGGCAGCAGCTCGCAGGAGCGAGGGCGCCGAGAGGACCGGCGCGGGGAAGGCGTCCCGGCCCCGCGGACCCGCGGGCCGTCCGCTGAGGGAAGGGGCCGCCCGGCCGGGAGCCGCGAGGAGCCGGACTCGGGGACTCGGCGGGCTGGAGCGGAGCCGACGGCGCGGGGCGGAGCAGGGAGCAGGTAGGGCCTCTCGTTCTCCAGCCACCCCGAGGCTAGGGCCCTCCTTTCGCGGCTACGGTGGATGAGGTTTGGGCAGGTTTAAACACATTCCCGGTGCCCGCCCCACCCTGCACGGTCGCTGAGGGTGGGTGGGTGGGGGGTCGGTGAAGGGCGCCGCTGGGCCCAGCTCCTGCCCACCTGCCCTGGTCTGATTATGTAGATTCAACCCGCCCAGCCTTAGTAGCTGCAGACTTGGGAAGTCGCGCTAAACTTAACATTGGGTGAAATAAATCAGGTTTTAAACTCATCAGCACTATAGCTGATCCGCTGCTATTATTTAGATTTTTTATGGGTAGAAAGTGCGACTTAATTCAAAGGACTACAAAGAGAAGTCCACAGTGATTCTGCCAGCAGCTCGGAGTTCTCTGGGGGCCCCGGGGTTGGCAGCGGAAGCACGTCTGGTGGCCCCTTGAGCTCTGTGCCCTTCCTGGGCAGCTCTGCCTGCACCCCAGGGTGCCCCCGCCAGCCAGACCCCACCCCCTGCCCCCACGAGGCCCCGCCGTGGAGAGGCAGGGAAGCCCTCCTCTCTGGCCTGTTCTTCACCCCCACCTCAGAGGCGAGGATTCTGGTGAGCAGCTGATCTCTCTGGTACACAGAAGCCCCAGACAGGATGCTCCCCGTGGTCACAGCTTTGTGGGCCTGACCGTGGTGTTAACTTTAAGAGTTAAATACAAAGGGTTATACTACTGTAAGATTTATCTTGGAAGTCATTATTGGAAATGTTGAAAGAGTAAAAGGCTGAGTGTTTTTTTTTTTTTCCACACAACTGCACCAATTTTAAAAACATGCTTTCCACTGAATGGTTTTAAGAGAGAACTTAAAAAAAATTTATGTGTGTAAAAGCTATTCTCTCAGCTCTAAGTCAGGAGCAAAGGAATTTCCAGTTTTAAAGTTTTGAGGAAAGCAATGCATTTATGTAATTTCATTTAAAAAATGCTGAGGGGTAAATCCCAGTAGGTACTTCTGCAGTAAACAGTTCAAAAGACGTTCTTTCTGCTTTCCACCGTGGCTCAGCTTTATGACAGAATCCGACAGGACGCGGGGCCCGGGTTGTGGACCAGGTGGCCTGGACTGCAGCCTGGGAAGGGCCCGGAGCGCCAGAGAAGGGAGCACAATCAAACGGTGTTTTCACCAAGATCAATTTTATTGCTTAGGGACCGGAGCGGCCATTTCCAAAGGCCTCCAGAGTGACCAACAGCTGAAACCCTGCTACACAGACGTCACCGTGGGCCGGAACGGCCGTGCGGCCTGTGGACGGCGTGACCACAGCTTGACACACACCTAGATCGTTCTGTCGAGGCTGCAGACTCGGCCGGTGGATGCCAGACCGCTTGCGATGGTAGTGATTCACCTAAACCAAGCCTCCCCCCGGCGCCTGCACCCAGCCCGGGAGTTCTGTAGTGTTAAAGCAGATCAATAAACGTCATTTGTGTTTCATCCTCGGGCCGGGCGCCCCCTCTGACCGCCGCGCCAGGTGTCGGGGACAGGGACGTGCAGCAGGGTCACGACGGGCCGTGGGAGGCGGGGCAACCGGGGACGCGGACAGTTTGTTTCTCTTAATAGTTTATGTACAGCCCATGTTAAAAGCGGTTTCTATCAGAAGCAGACTAGGCTATTTCTATTTCTCCCGTGATATTATTGTTTTACGTAGAATACTCGGCACCATAGTACAGTAACAAAAGACGGACAAAACGGTTTACAAAATCCTTGAAAGGTACACCCGAGCTAGCTAGAAACTTCACATTCAGTTCTTAATATTACACAGCAGGAAGCCTGGGAGTCTGACTGCTTGCGTGAGAGCCGGGGGCTGTCCGAGCTCCACGGCTCCACTGGGCGCAGTCCCGGTTTGACAGCTCTGTGTGTGGACGTGCGGGTGACCAGCTCCTAGACTCGGTTCTACTGCTGATACGACACTCAAGCATTCATACTGGAAAGTATATTTAGCGTAAGTTTTGGTAAGGTTTATAAATTATTTTTAAAAAGTATATATATATATTTATATATATAAAAATGGAAAGCAGCTGCAGTGTGATTCAAAAACCATGTAACATGGCAGTAGAGTGACTAACAGGGAGGGGCCTCCAGAAGTGACGGCGGGGGCCACGTGCCCCCTGGTCGTGGAGCCAGCCGGCCCGCTCAGCCCCCGCTGCAGGGCGACTCCGAGCCCCACGGGGTTTCTGCTCCCGAGAAGCTCCTCCACGCTGACAATGGTTAAAAATCGAAAACCGTGACGTCTGAAATACAGATCTTTTTGCTGTCTATTAGAGTTTTGGCAACAGGACTGTGACTCGTTTAAAAAAAAACCCAATGCTTCTACTTGATGCCACATGGACAGACAGGACGGTGAGGTATGTGAGGCTTGTCCGGAGCGCCGTCCGGGGCTGAAGCAGAGTGTGGGGCCGGCCGTCTAGCGGTGGCGCTCGGGCGGGTCTGGACGCAGCTGTCGGAGGACGTGGGCCTTCGTGCTACAGGGGGGTCTCGCCGGGGGTCCCCTCGAGGCGCTGGCATCGCCTCCCTGCTGTGGAATCAGGTGTTGGTTACGGGGACACACACACCAGGAAAAGCTCAGAAAGGTGAACTCGAGGGAAGGAGGCATATTTACCACCACGTCACTGCACCACACAACACTTGGGCACGCGTGCGTGAGGTTTACCTGCCCCGGGCGCGATGCGGAAGGCCAGGAACACGGGCTGTGGGCAGAGGAGAGGCCGTCAGGGCTGAGCGTCCACGGCCAGCGGGCCCAGCGCCGGACCCCGTCCTGGGGAGCTGGCCGTGCGCGACCCGCGGCGGAAGGCCGAAGGCCATCGTGTTCCGTTAAGACAGCATTATTTCCACATAGAAACCGGTGTAAAAGCTCATTTCAGAGCCGTGATTCAGGCCCTGAGAACATGGGGAAGGACAGAGCCTGGCCTGGGATCCAGCTGCTGGGTCGGGTGGGCGGCCGGCCTGACAAGGGAAAGCGGTGACCGTCTCTCCCGGGCCGCCGGGGACACAGGACCCGTGGCCCCACTCCCCTCGGAGGGGTGGCAGGCTGGGGGCCGGGCAGAGTCACACGTCCAAGGCTGGTCCCGGAACACCGGGCAGGTTCCCTGAAGCTGGGCGGGGACACAGACATCCCTTCCCACCCGGGCGGCGGGGCAGAGGCCAGTAGGATGCTTGGGTGCAGGCTCGGAAGCACCTCGGAGGGACCATGGCACAGTCTCTGTCTCCAACAGGAACCCATCTCACTGAGCCAGTCTCTTCTACCTTCCTCTCTTCCTGCCTCGCCACCCCACTACCCACCTACCTGCTGGTGCCTTATTGAAATTAAATGCTGGCTGACTCGGCCACGTCTATGAAGCCGGAGCAGGAGGCGGAGAAGGGGGTTAGGAGAAGCACCCCGACAGCCCACCGCCCACCACCGCCCCCGCACCGGTCAGTCACCTTGTGGTCTCCCATGCAGACGCTGGGCCCGATGTGGTCATAGGTGACAACCTTCTCCTCGCTCTCCGACTGGGAAAAGCAAACAGAGGAAGAGATGTGGGAGGCGGAAGCGGGGGGGCTTCCTGGGGAGCAGCGGAGACAGCCCCTGTGGCTGTGGGACCCTCTGCCACCCTGCCCACTCCTCCGTGGGGCTGCAGCTGGCTCAGAACCGCCAGTGAGCAGCTGGCCTCCAGGAGGGAGTGGCTGGAGGCGGCCGGGCAGCACTCAGCCCCTGCTTGCAGGGTGGGAGGGGTCCGGCCTCGAGAGGGCGGCAACCTTCCTTGGTGGCTAGAGGCAATGTTCCCTGGGTGCTGGCCTGGCCTCTGCTCACGGCCATCAGGGCAGATGGGAGCTCTCTTTCCAGTTGTGCCCCTGGCACCAAAGAAGTCCACCTGGTCTCTGTTTCCCCCTTGGCATTTGGTTTTGACCCAGAACTCCCTGTTCAGAGGAGAACAGATGCCCCTGAATGCCACGGGGCCATGCCCAGCGGCCACTAGAGCAGGGCCGCGTGCACAGGCCTCCCACCCGCCAGCCTGCGGGCGCTGCCCAGGGTGTGCCACTGGTGGTCGGTTCTGGCTCCAGCTGGGCAGGGCTTTCACTGCCGCGGCTGAAGCCTCTGAGACTATAAACTGAATTATCCTTAATGCAGTAGGAAGCATAAGGTCAGCTTTACTTTCCAGCGTGGTTGCCTGCCAGGAACTGTGACAACAGACGCCTTGCACCCCCGCGGCGGGCATAGCGCCTCCCCGGAGTGGGAAGCATTCATCAAACGCTGCGTGGTAATTTACAAAGGCAGCATAAAATTGTGGATTTCCAAGTGCATAATCGCGAGACAGATAAACAGCGGGCTCGGCACACCTCCCTGCGCGTCCATCACGGCAGCCGCCCCCTCTGTGTTCGGGGCGGGAAGCAGAACCGACATGATGCCGAGCTGACCGAGCGTGGCATGATGGATGACGCCGCAGAAACGCGGCGAGGTGGCTGCTGGGCCGGTGACGCCCATCACCGCGGGAGCCTCGGGAGGGCCCGCTGGGGCAGCCCCAGCCAGGAAGGCTCCGGGCCCTCCCCATGACGGGCCACCCAGCCAGGCTCCGTCCCCGCAAGTCCGCAGCATCAAACCTCCAGCCCTGGAGCGGAGACGAGGCCACGCACGGGTGGCGGTCTTCTGTCCGCCTTCCTGGACTCTGCAGCCCCAGGCACCTCCCGACGCCAGGCACTCCGGCTGTCCCGGTGGCTTCACTGCGAGATGCCTTTTCCCTGGAAGACGACCCTCACCTCCTTTCTGCCCCGAGGCGCCTGCTCTGGCCGTAGCTCTGGGCTCCGCAGGCCCAGTGCGCTCAGAGCCAGCAGGTGTGACCCACTGTGTCCACTGTCCACTCTGCTTCCTCACGGCCCATTGCGGAGCCCCCGGGGCAGGCCCAGCAGAGCGTGGGGCTGAGTCTGAGGCCACACGTGTGTGCAGGGTCTGTGTAGTCAGGGCCCGTCTGCCCTGTGCGGCTTACGTCGTAAAGCCTGCTTGTGGGAGAGCCCACGGCCTGTCCTCCGTGCTGGGCGCTGGGGCCTGCCCGCCAGTTGTCCGGCTGGCCCCCAGGCCCTGTCAGGGCGCGCTCACTGCAGATCCCACGCACCCAGCCTGGTCCAGGAGGTCTCTCCCCAGGAGCTGGCTCGCAGCAGGGCGTCCCGGGCCACCTGCCCCGGAAAGGCTGGCAGGATCTCCCACAGGGGGGCCACCGGGGCGCTGGCGGGAGGCAGAGCACACCTGGCCCATCCCAGGAGCTCCGCCCTCCCAGCTGCACCTCTGGATGAGCGTCTGGGCCCCGGGGGGCAGGTGGGACCCCTCACAACAAGTGCAGGGGCCGTGCAGGGTGCTGACAGAGCCCTGGACGTCCTGGGTTGAGGGCGAGGGACCACCCGCCCCCTCCTGACTGGCTGCCCATGTCACTCAGAGGCCGAACTGCTGCCCTCATGAATCAATGCACTTCATTATTGTATTTTTCCACTGATGGTGTTGACAAAACCAGTGCAGATATTGATTCTTGAGAGCAGTCCTTCTGTGTTAAATGTGGGCATTGAAAACCCCAGGATTCGAGAGGCTATAGGAACTGGAGACCCCGCCCCCCCGCCGCCCCCGGCCCCGCCCCCCCCCCCCCCCCGCCCCCCCCCCCGCCCCCGCCCCTGGCCCCAGCACTGCACGCAGCCTCCAACCCCTGGCGTTTGTGTGACTCAGCTCAGATTTACAACTTAAGGAAATAGGACGACCTCACAGCTCAGGAGCTCTTTCGAGGACAAGAGCCCATTGACTTCTCCGAGCACGCAATAAACTGAAACGACTCCTGATGCCCTGGCGACCGACCATTTACGCTGTTTTGACTCCAGAACCTGAGCTATGTCCCAGCCCGAGGACGGGCGGCAGGAGGGCGCCCCCAGCCCGGGCCCGGCCCTCAGCCAGCCCCCCAGGCCTCACTCACCCTCAGGACCAGCTCCTTGGCCGACGGAGACATGAGGACGCGGTCACACCAGGCGGGGCAGCGGGTGTTCATGTACTGCCGGCCCTGGCTGCAGTCCTCGCTGTATGGGTAGCTGCGGAGATAGGACGGGGGAGCGGTCAGCAGCTGCTCGCCAGCGCCCCCAGTCCCTGCTCCACGCGGGCCCCGCACCCCAGAAAGGCCCAGCTTGTCTGGGGGAACGGAGAGAAGACAGAAGCTTCCAGAACCGAGTCCCACACCGTCCCTCCCAGCACTTCAGATAAACCCCCCAAGGACGCGGCTCGTCTTCCCAACGTGGTTTTGCTCTGGACGCTGCCTAAAGCGCAGAGCTGCACCGATGCCGGCGCTGGCTGGCAGACCCATTCCCTCCCCTTCAGCACATGTCCGGTGCCCCCGTGTCTGGGAGCCCTGGACCAGCTGGGCAGACAAATGGCCTGGCCAGGCACATAGCCTTCTTGGTCGAATGTCGCCATTTTCTATCTACCACTACAGACAAGCACCTACACACGGTCTAGCTCTGATCAGGGACCACGGAGAAGTCCAAGAAGCGCTTCCTGACCTTTGATATAAAGGTGGGCCTGCCCACTGCAGGGAGGTGGCCGCGCGGCCCCATCTTTGCAATGCATGCTGTCCCTGTGGTATATGCACTTTTGTTTTTCACAAAAGTGAACCCTGGAGCTTTTTCCACAATAATTTGTCCTGTAAAAGCATCTCTCCCCACGTAGAGCACCCGTCCATACTTGGGAAGGGATGAGTCCCTCTGGGGAGTTAGACACTCCGCCTGGGCGGAGCCAGGAGGTGTACGTGTGCCCAGTGTGTTGGTCTCGGTTGCCCCGAGGCACATACTTGGGCAGAGCCCTGCGCAAGGGGCTCAGCAGCCCTCTCCCAGCCTGGGTGCCCGACCACAGCCAGCCGTCCGGGACCCTGCTTCCTGTTTGCTCCCATACCCGTTTCAGCAGCAAGCATCTATCCACTGTTGGAGGCGTTTTGGTTACTTCTAGGTTTGGGGAGTTCTTGGCTGTGATGAGTGGACCCCCAGGGGCCCAAGACCCTGTTGAGGGCTGGAAGGTAAACTCCGTGTTCGTGGTCACACAGACACACTACCTGCTGTTGTCACGGTGCTGGCGTGGCCCTGCCCCACACCACACAGGCAGAGGCCACAGGAACGATTCCTGGACTGGCTCTCGACCCGGTTTAGGAGTCAGTGGGAGGAGTGGGGAGCACGTGAAGGTGGGACCCTCAGACCTCACGGAAGGGAGGTTTGGAAGGGGCTGTCCTGAGGGCAGGGGTCTGGACAGGGCTGCGTGCGGGGTGAGGAGAACCTTCCACGTCATGGGAAGCCACTGTTACACCTCAGCGGGAGAGCCTGCTAAGCTGTCTCACTCACACCCTTGGATCTTTGTTTTCGAGCCAATGACAGTGTGGCTTGGAGTGTGTTCACAGCTGGGATGATGAGGGCGGAGGTGCAGAGAGGCTCTGAAAACCAGGTGTGCCAGCCAGAGAATGCCACCTAGTACCCCCTGCTGCCACAGCAGCACCTGTCTGCTGGCACCAGTGATGCCCACGGCGTGCAATTCCCTGGTTGACAAGCTGGATGCCCTGGGGTGGCCACTTTCCCTCAAACAGACACTGTCCACCACCCCCTGCCCCCAGGAGATGCCAAAGCTGGACAGCCAGTGCAGCACAGGCCATCTCCACCAACGCCGAGAGCCCGCAGCCCCGGAGCCCACGAGCCTCTGTCCTGACCACCTGGCCCAAGAGGGAGGAGTCGTTTTCACAGAACAGTCAGGATGGTGAGTGTGGAGAGGAGCCAGCGCGGCTCTTCTCTGTGACAGGCCACGTGGACAAAGCTGGACATGGTGGGCTCCCTCCCTGGCCAGTGCTGCTTCTGGACAGGTCCCCACGGGGTTCAGCCACGACAGAAGCAACAGAGCCAGGAGGTTCCGCCTTTTAACCAGAAAGAGGGCAGCGTGGTAGAGCCCAGGCACAGGATGCCCTGAGTGGGCAGATGTGCCCGAGGACATCCCTGAATACCTGGCAGCACACCCATCCGCGTACACACCCACCCAGATACACACCCACCGAGGTACACAGCCTCCAG
>NW_024070815.1:0-9840 GCF_014754425.2 Oryx dammah
GGGGGGGGGGCTCCAAAATCACTGCAGATGGTGAGTGCAGCCATGAAATTAAAAGGCGCTTATTCCTTGGAAGAAAAATTATGATCAACCTAGATAGGCGACTATGACCTGTGCACTAAGCGCAGGCGGGTAGGAGCCTGCGCACTAAGAGCGGCCGAGAGGAGCTACCCCACATCCGAGGTCGGGGCAGAACCCGGGAGGACCTCAGGCCTGAAGGGCGGCAGCCAAGAGGAGTTACCCCACGTCTGAGTTCAAGTGCAGTGGCCAAGAGTTCCAGGCTGCTGTGATGGTGCAGGAAAGGCAGGGAGGAGCCACCCAGTGCCTGAGGCCAGGGGCAGTGGCCAGGAGGACCAACCCCATGTCCAAGGAGTGGTGGCTGTGTGGGCAAACGAGGGCTTACAGCAGCTATCCCATGTTGAAGATCATGAAGGGCGGCAGTGAGGAGGTACCCGTCATCCAAGATAAGGAGCAGTGGGTGTGCTTTGCTGGAGCAGCCATGGAGAGATAGCCCACACCCAAGGTAAGAGAAACCCAAGTAAGATGGTAGGTGTTGCAAGAGGGCATCAGAGGGCAGACACACTGAAACCATACTCACAGAAAACTAGTCAATCTAGTCACACTAGGACCACAGCCTTGCCCAACTCAATGAAACTAAGCCATGCCAGAGGGGCAATCCAAGATGGGTGGGTCATGGTAGAGAGGTCTGACAGAATGTGGTCCACTGGAGAAGAGGATGGCAAACCACTTCAGTATTCTTGCCTTGAGAACCCCATGAACAGTATGAAAAGGAAAAATGATAGGATACTGAAAGAGGAACTCCCCAGGTCAGTAGGTGCCCAACACACTACTGGAGATCAGTGGGGAAATAACTACAGAAAGAATGAAGGGATGGAGCCAAAGCAAAAACAATACCCAGCTGTGGATGTGACTGGTGCTAGAAGCAAGGTCTGATGCTGTAAAGAGCAATATTGCATAGAAACCTGGAATGTCAGGTCCATGAATCAAGGCAAATTGGAAATGGTCACAAGAGATGGTAAGAGTGAACGTGGACATTCTAGGAATCAGAGAGCTAAAATGGACTGGGATGGGTGAATTTCACTCAGATGACCATTACATCTACTACTGTGGGCAGGAATCCCTTAGAAGAAAAGGAGTAGCCATCATGGTCAACAAAAGAGTCTGAAATGCAGTACTTGGATGCAATCTCAAAAACGACAGAATGATCTCTGTTCATTTCCAAGGCAAACCATTCAATATCACAGTTATCCAAGTCTATGTCTCAACCAGTAATGCTGAAGAAGCTGAAGCTGAACGGTTCTATGAAGACCTACAAGGCCTTATAGAACTAACACACAAAAAAGATATCCTTTTCATTATAGGAGACTGGAATGCAAAAGTAGGAAGTCAGGAAACACCTGGAGTAACAGGCATATTTGGGATTGGAATGTAGAATGAAGCAGGGCAAAGACTAATAGAGTTTTGCCAAGAAAATGCACTGGTCATAGCAAACACCCTCTTCCAACAACACAAGGGAAGACTCTACACATGGACATCACCAGATGGTCAATATCAAAATCAGATTGATTATATTCTTTGCAGCCAAAGATGGAGAAGGTCTATGCAGTCAACAAAAAAAAGACCAGGAGCTGACTGTGGCTCAGATCATGAACTCCTTATTACCCAATTCAGACTGAAATTGAAGAAAGTAGGGGAAATCGCTAGACCATTCAGGTATGACCTAAATCAAATCCCTTATGATTATACAGTGGAAGTGAGAAATAGATTTAAGGGCCTAGATCTGATAGATAGAGTGCCTGATGAACTATGGAATGAGGTTCGTGACATTGTACAGGAGACAGGGATCAGGACCATCCCCATGGAAAAGAAATGTAAAAAAGCAAAATGGCTGTCTGGGGAGGACTTACAAATAGATGTGAAAAGAAGAGAGGTGAAAAGCAAAGGAGAAAAGGAAAGATATAAGCATCTGAATGCAGAGTTCCAGAGAATAGCAAGAGAGATAAGAAAGCCTTCTTCAGCGATCAATGCAAAGAAATAGAGGAAAAGAACAGAATGGGAAAGACTAGAGATCTCTTCAAGAAAATTAGAGATACCAAGGGAACATTTCATGAAAAGACAGGCTCGATAAAGGACAGAAATGGTCTGGACCTAACAGAAGAAGATATTAAGAAGAGGTGGCAAGAATACATGGAAGTACTGTACAGAAAAGATTTTCACGACCCAGATAATCATGATGATGTGATCACTAATCTAGAGCCAGACATCTTGGAATGTGAAGTCAAGTGGGCCTTAGAAAGCATCGCTACGAACAAAGCTAGTGGAGGTGATGGAATTCCAGTAGAGCTATTTCAAATCCTGAAAGATGATGCTGTGAACGTACTGCACTCAATATACCAGCAAATTTGGAAAACTCAGCAGTGGCCACAGAACTGGAAAAGGTCAGTTTTCATTCCAATCCCAAAGAAAGGCAATGCCAAAGAATGCTTAAACTACCACACAATTGCACTCATCTCACATGCTAGTAAAGTATGCTCAAAATTCTCCAAGCCAGTCTTCAACAACATGTGAACCGTGAACTCCCTGATGTTCAAGCTGGTTTTAGAAAAGTCAGAGGAATGAGAGATCAAATTGCCAACATCCACTGGATCATGGAAAAAGCAAGAGAGTTCCAGAAACACATCTATTTCTGCTTTATTGACTATGCCGAAGCCTTTGACTGTGTGGATCACAATAAACTGTGGAAAATTCTGAGAGGGATGGGAATACCAGACCACCTGACCTGCCTCTTGAGAAATCTGTATGCAGGTCAGGAAGCAACAGTTAAAACTGGACATGGAACAACAGACTGGTTCCAAATAGGAAAAGGAGTACGTCGAGGCTGTATATTGTCACCCTGCTTATTTAACTTCTATGCAGAGTACATCATGAGAAACGCTGGACTGGAAGAAACACAAGCTGGAATCAAGATTGCCAGGAGAAATATGAATAACCTCAGATATGCAGATGACACCACCCTTATGGCAGAAAGTGAAGAGGAACTAAAAAGCCTCTCAATGAAAGTGAAAGAGGAGAGTGAAAAAGTTGGCTTAAAACTCAACATTCAGAAAACGAAGATGATGGCATCTGGTCGCATCACTTCATGGGACATAGATGGGGAAACAGTGGAAACAGTGGCAGACTTTATTTTGGGGGGCTCCAAAATCACTGCAGATGGTGACTGCAGTCATGAAAATAAAAGACGCTTACTCCTTGGAAGAAAAGTTATGCCCAACCTAGATAGCATATTCAAATGCAGAGACATTACTTTGCCGACTAAGGTCCGTCTAGTCAAGGCTATGGTTTTTCCACTGGTCATGTATGGATGTGAGAGTTGGACTGTGAAGAAGGCTGATCACCAAAGAATTGATGCTTTTGAACTGAGCTGTTGGAGAAGACTCTTGAGAGTCCCTTGGACTGCAAGGAGATCCAATCAGCCCTAGGTGTTCTTTGGAAGGAATGATGCTAAAGCTGAACCTCCAGTACTTTGGCCACCTCATGGGAAGAGTTGACTCATTGGAAAAGACTCTGATGCTGGGAGGGATTGGGGGAAGGAGGAGAAGGGGATGACAAAGGATGAGATGGCTGGAGGGCATCACAGACTCGATGGTCATGAGTCTGAGTGAACTCCGGGAGATGTGATGGACAGGGAGGCCTGGCGTGCTACAATTCATGGGGTCTTAAAGAGTCGGACACGACTGATCGACTGAACTGAACTGAGCTGAACTGATTGGCACAACAAATGTAAAACCCTTCACCAATATAATTCCTAACCTACCCAATATACTAACAATTTACAACTTCCCACAGAATCTGCCTTTAGTAAGTCTAAAACATCTCATGCCTCTCACGATTGGGAGGCTGCAAACAATCACATTAGTGCACTGGCTGGCACACTAAGCGCAAGAGCCGGCAGCGAGCCAGTGCATTAAGCACACCAAGATCTACCCCACGTCCAAAGTCAGGGACAGCAGCCCAGAGTGCCAGGGTACGCCGGTGCAGGAATGGCCGAGAGAAGCCACCCTGTGTCTGAGGTCAGGGGTGCGGCCAAGAGGAGCTACCCCACGTCCGAGGTCCGTGGCAGCTGGGAGGAGCCACCCTGCATCCGAGATCAGGGGGTCGGAAAAGCCACCTCGCACCCGAGGCCAGGGGTGGTGACCCTGAGAAGCCACACCAAGCCCGAGGCCAGGGAGTGCAGCAGGGAGGTGCCACCAACGCCCAAGACCAGTGCTGGCAGCCAGGAGGAGTAACCCGAGGAGCAGAGGCTGAGCAGGCACAGTAGGACCTAGAGGTGCTATCCCACGTTGAAGGTCAGGAACGGTGGCGGTAAGGAGATACCCCTCGTCCAAGGTAAGGAACAGTGGCTGTGCTTTGCTGGAGCAGGCGTGAAGAGATACCCCACGCCCAAAGTAAGAGAAACCCAAGTAAGATGGTAGGTGTTGCAAGAGGGCATCAAAGGGTAGACACACTGAAACCATACTCACAGAAAACTAGTCAATCTAATCACACTAGGACCACAGCCTTGCCTAACTCAATGAAACTAAGTCATGCCTGTGGGGCAACCCAAGATGGGTGGGTCATGGTGGAGAGGTCTGACAGAATGTGGTCCACTGGAGAAGGGAATGGCAAACCACTTCAGTATTCTTGCCTTGAGAACCCCATGAACAGTATGAAAAGGAAAAATGATAGGATACCGAAAGAGGAACTCCCCAGGTCAGTAGGTGCCCAATATGCTACTGGAGATCAGTGGAGAAATAACTACAGAAAGAATGAAGGGATGGAGCCAAAGAAGAAACAATATCCAGGTGTGGATGTGACTGATGATAGAAGCAAGGTCTGATGCTGTAAAGAGCAATATTGCATAGAAACCTGGAATGTCAGGTCCATGAATCAAGGCAAATTGGAAGTGGTCAAACAAGAGATGGCAAGAGTGAACGTTGACATTCTAGGAATCAGAGAACTAAAATGGACTGGAATGGGTGGATTTAACTCAGATGACCATTACATCTACTACTGCGGGCAGGAATCCCTCAGAAGAAATGCAGTAGCCATCACGATCAACAAAAGAGTGCAAAATGCAGTAGCTAGATGCAATCTCAAAAATGACAGAATGATCTCTGTTCATCTCCAAGGCAAACCATTCAATACCATGGTAATCCAAGTCTATGCCTCAACCATTAACACTGAAGAAGCTGAAGTTGAACGGTTTTATGAAGACCTACAAGAACTTTTAGAACTAACACCCCAAAAAGATGTCCTTTTCATTATAGGGGACTGGAATGCAAAAGTAGGAAGTCAAGAAACACCTGGAGTAATAGGCAAATTTGGCCTTGAAATGCAAAATGAAGCAGGGCAAAGACTAATAGAGTTTTGCCAAGAAAATGCACTGGTCATAGCAAACACCCTCTTCCAACAACACAAGAGAAGACTCTACACATGGACATCACCAGATGGTCAATATCAAAATCAGATTGATTATATTTTTTGCAGCCAAAGATGGAGAAGCTCTATACAGTCAACAAAAACAAGACCAGGAGCTGACTATGGCTCAGATCATGAACTCTTTATTGCCAAATTCAGACTGAAATTGAAGAAAGAAGGGAAAACCTCTAGACCATTCAGGTATGACCTACATCAAATCCCTCATGATTATACAGTGGAAGTGAGAAAAGATTTAAGGGCCTAGATCTGATAGATAGAGTGCCTGATGAAGTATGGAATGAGGTTCGTGACATTGTACAGGAGACAGGGATCAAGACCATCCCCATGGAAAAGAAATGCAAAAAAGGAAAATGGCTGTCTGAGGAGGACTTATAAATAGCTGTGGAAAGAAGAGAGGCAAAAAGCAAAGGAGTGCCCAGAGCCAGTGTGAGGAACCCCGCCCGTGGCAAAGGGCATGAGGAAGGAGGCTCGGCATACGTAAAGGCGGGATCGAGCCTCAGGGGTTGCCCTGGAGATTCTCGAGCATCTACCCCCAAAACCAGAGTCTGCCTGCTTTACTGTGTTATGCTTTCCACCTACTCTTCTGACATTAACAGGGGGCTGTCCCCCCACCACCTTTTTCTGGAAAAAGTTAATTTAGAGCTTTTAGATAATAAATATCATGGGCATAATAAGAGTATTTCAATCAAAAAACCCCTCTGATGGCTTTCAGGCCTGCCTGCTGGACTCTTACAGCTGCATATGTGATTGTTTGCGGCTTCCCGACTGCGAGAGGCACAGGAAGCTTAAAATATCCTAGGAATGTAGGGGCTTCCGAGGAGTCAAAATCATTAGAATAGGGCTGATTAAGGGTTTCATTTGCTGAGCCAATACTTGCTGCCAAATTTTCATATCTTTTATTTGTAGATATAGTTGGTATATAGAAAAAACAGGTAGTAGCCCTGGTATTAGCAACATTAGATCTTTGAGTTAAGTACTTTCTTTGTTATAACCCCCTGTACCTTTGTTCTACAAGAATGTAACTTTATTTAGTACTTTGAGGGTGATGCAGTTAAAAGAAAAAAAAAAGCACTTCAAGGGAAAAAGAGATTTCTGGTTGATAGACATTTATCTAGGAAGAGAGCCATAAAAATGTTAACAGGCCTCTTGGCCAGAAGATAATGTAAACCTCCTGAGACCTGTTGTATACAGGAAGGTATGCAATAAGAAAGCCTGGTCTCAATTAGGGTCAGGACTGCTGCCCCTGCATAACTCTGCATATTCCATTATTTCTTTATGTACAACTTGGGGTATGTAAGCTGCTGTTGAAAATAAAGTTCTGGGTGTGGCACCAATGCTTGGCTCCCCCCTGTTGCTCTTTTCTCCCTTTTCTGGCTGAATTTCTATTCTCCCTTTTCTCCCTTTTCTCCACTAATTTTCCTATTACACTATTCTTTCCTAATCTCTCTTTATATTTCTAAATAAATAAGTTTTTCCTCGCCGACTCTGTCCCCGCTTCGAATTACCCTGGATCCACCAGGGCTGGACCCTGGCAAAGGAGAAAAGGAAAGATATAAGCATCTGAATGCAGAGTTCCAACAGAAGCAGAAGATAAAAGAACAGATGGCAAGAATACACAGAAGAACTGTACAAAAAAGATCTTCATGACCCATATAATCATGATGGTGTGATCACTCATCTAGAGCCAGACATCCTGGAATGTGAAGTCAAGTGGGCCTTAGAAAGCATCCCACGAACAAAGCTAGTGGAGGTGATGGAATTTCAGTTGAGATGTTTCAAATCCTGAAAGATGATGCTGTGAAAGTGCTGTACTCAATATGCTAGCAAATTTAGAAAACTCAGCAGTGGCCACAGGACTGGAAAAGGCCAGTTTTCATTCCAATTCCAAAGAAAGGCAATGCCAAAGAATGCTCAAACTACCACACAATTGCACTCATCTCACAGGCTAGTAAAGTAATACTCAAAATTCTCCAAGCCAGGCTTCAGGAATATGTGAACCACGAACTTCCTGATGTTCAAGCAGGTTTTAGAAAAGGCAGAGGAACCAGAGATCAAATTGCCAACATCTGTTGGATTATCGAAAAAGCAAGAGAGTTCCAGAAAAGCCTCTATTTCTGCTTTATTGACTATGCCAAAGCTTTTGACTGTGTGGATCAAAATAAACTGTGGAAAATTCTGAGAGAGATGGGAATACCAGACCACCTGACCTGCCTCTTGAGAAATCTGTATGCAGGTCAGGAAGCAACAGTTAGAACTGGACATGGAAAACAGACTGGTTCCAAATAGGAAAAGGAGTACGTTAAGGCTCTATACTGTCACCCTGCTTATTTAACTTCTATGCAGAGTACATCATGAGAAACCCTGGGCTGGAAGAAGCACAAGCTGGCATCAAGATTTCTGGGAAAAATATCAATACCCTAAGATATGCAGATGACACCACCCTTATGGCAGAAAGTGAAGAGGAAGTAAAAAGCCTCTTGATGAAAGTGAAAGTGGAGAGTGAAAAAGTTGGCTCAAAGCTCAACATTCAGAAAATGAAGATCATGGGATCTGGTCCTATCACTTCATGGGAAATAGATGGGGAAACAGTGTAAGACTTTATTTTGGGGGGGGGGGCTCCAAAATCACTGCAGATGGTGAGTGCAGCCATGAAATTAAAAGGCGCTTATTCCTTGGAAGAAAAATTATGATCAACCTAGATAGGCGACTATGACCTGTGCACTAAGCGCAGGCGGGTAGGAGCCTGCGCACTAAGAGCGGCCGAGAGGAGCTACCCCACATCCGAGGTCGGGGCAGAACCCGGGAGGACCTCAGGCCTGAAGGGCGGCAGCCAAGAGGAGTTACCCCACGTCTGAGTTCAAGTGCAGTGGCCAAGAGTTCCAGGCTGCTGTGATGGTGCAGGAAAGGCAGGGAGGAGCCACCCAGTGCCTGAGGCCAGGGGCAGTGGCCAGGAGGACCAACCCCATGTCCAAGGAGTGGTGGCTGTGTGGGCAAACGAGGGCTTACAGCAGCTATCCCATGTTGAAGATCATGAAGGGCGGCAGTGAGGAGGTACCCGTCATCCAAGATAAGGAGCAGTGGGTGTGCTTTGCTGGAGCAGCCATGGAGAGATAGCCCACACCCAAGGTAAGAGAAACCCAAGTAAGATGGTAGGTGTTGCAAGAGGGCATCAGAGGGCAGACACACTGAAACCATACTCACAGAAAACTAGTCAATCTAGTCACACTAGGACCACAGCCTTGCCCAACTCAATGAAACTAAGCCATGCCAGAGGGGCAATCCAAGATGGGTGGGTCATGGTAGAGAGGTCTGACAGAATGTGGTCCACTGGAGAAGAGGATGGCAAACCACTTCAGTATTCTTGCCTTGAGAACCCCATGAACAGTATGAAAAGGAAAAATGATAGGATACTGAAAGAGGAACTCCCCAGGTCAGTAGGTGCCCAACACACTACTGGAGATCAGTGGGGAAATAACTACAGAAAGAATGAAGGGATGGAGCCAAAGCAAAAACAATACCCAGCTGTGGATGTGACTGGTGCTAGAAGCAAGGTCTGATGCTGTAAAGAGCAATATTGCATAGAAACCTGGAATGTCAGGTCCATGAATCAAGGCAAATTGGAAATGGTCACAAGAGATGGTAAGAGTGAACGTGGACATTCTAGGAATCAGAGAGCTAAAATGGACTGGGATGGGTGAATTTCACTCAGATGACCATTACATCTACTACTGTGGGCAGGAATCCCTTAGAAGAAAAGGAGTAGCCATCATGGTCAACAAAAGAGTCTGAAATGCAGTACTTGGATGCAATCTCAAAAACGACAGAATGATCTCTGTTCATTTCCAAGGCAAACCATTCAATATCACAGTTATCCAAGTCTATGTCTCAACCAGTAATGCTGAAGAAGCTGAAGCTGAACGGTTCTATGAAGACCTACAAGGCCTTATAGAACTAACACACAAAAAAGATATCCTTTTCATTATAGGAGACTGGAATGCAAAAGTAGGAAGTCAGGAAACACCTGGAGTAACAGGCATATTTGGGATTGGAATGTAGAATGAAGCAGGGCAAAGACTAATAGAGTTTTGCCAAGAAAATGCACTGGTCATAGCAAACACCCTCTTCCAACAACACAAGGGAAGACTCTACACATGGACATCACCAGATGGTCAATATCAAAATCAGATTGATTATATTCTTTGCAGCCAAAGATGGAGAAGGTCTATGCAGTCAACAAAAAAAAGACCAGGAGCTGACTGTGGCTCAGATCATGAACTCCTTATTACCCAATTCAGACTGAAATTGAAGAAAGTAGGGGAAATCGCTAGACCATTCAGGTATGAC
>NW_024070816.1:0-9837 GCF_014754425.2 Oryx dammah
TTATACTAATTATTTTTCTAGATCATTTGAGGTGCTAGAGAAGACTCATGAGAGTCCTTTGGAGAACAAGGATTTTGGCCAACTGATGGGAAGAACTGACTCATTGGAAAAGCCCCTGATGCTGGAAAAGATTTGAGGGCAGGAGAAGGAGTGACAGAGGATGATGTGCTTGGATGGCATCACCGACTCAGTGGACATGAGTTTGAGCAGACTCTGGGAGATAGTGAAGGACAGGGAAGCCTGGCATGCTGCTGTGCATGGGGTAACAGAGTCGGACACAACTGAGTGATGGAACAACAGCAACAAATGAGGATTAAAGTCATGCACATTGGATGCTCAGTGTGTGGGACCATTGAATAAATTCACTCTGTTACTGTTGAATCACTGTGATTACTGTAAATGTAGAAACTGGCTGGAATTCCCCTTTCAAAAAATTTTTTTTTCTTTTAGGACTTCGATGTTGGGCCTGTGGTTAAGCATCCACCTGCCAATGCAGGGGAGACAGGTTCCATCCTTGGTCCAGGGATATCCCACAGGCCATGGGGCAACTAAGCCGGTGTGCCATAACTCCGGAAGCCCACAGGCTCTGCAGCCCATGCTCCCAAACAAGAGGATCCACATCAATGAGAAGCCTGTGCATTGTATCTAGAGAAAGCCTGAGCACAGCAATAAGATCCAGTGCAGCCAAAAATAAATAAATAAGTGAAAAAAGAATTAGTTCATGTCTAAAATATAGTTAGCATTGTTCAAGGTAATGCTTGCTTACAAGCATTTGGTTTGTTGGGAGAAATAATTACATTAAAGTACATTTTATCATATTAAAAAGGCCTTTCTTATAAACAGGGTCAAACATTGTATATTTTAAAATAATATTTATTATACGTTTTGTTAGACATATTTCCTGCAGAAGATTAAAATGATACATATATATAGAAACCTCACTGTTTTTCCACCATCTAGATAGAGCACTCTCAGCACATTCAGCTCAGTTCAGTTCAGTTCAGTCGCTCAGTCAGGTCCGACTCTTTGCGACCCCATGCATTGCAGCACGCCAGGCCTCCCTGTCCATCACCATCTCCCAGAGTTCATTCAAACTCCTGTCCGTCGAGTCGGTGATGCCATCCAGCCATCTCATCCTCTGTCGTTCTCTTCTGCACCTGCCCCCAATCCCCGCCATCATCAGGGTCTTCTCCAAGGAGTCAACTCTTCACATGAGGTGGCCGAAGTATTGGAGTTTCAGCTTCAACATCAGTCCCTCCAATGAACACCCAGGACTGACCTCATTTAGGATGGACTGGTTGGATCTCCTTGCAGTCCAAGGGACTCTCAAGAGTCCTCTCCAACACCACAGTTCAAAAGCATCAATCCTTCAGTGCTCAGCTTTCTTCACAGTCCAACTCTCACATCCATACAGGACCACTGGAAAAACCATAGCATTGACTAGATGGACCTTTGTTAGCAAAGTAATGACTCTGCTTTTCAATATGCTATCTAGGTTGGTCATAACTTTTCTTCCAAGGACTAAGCATCTTTTAATTTCATGGCTACAGTCACCACCTGCAGTGATTTTGGAACCCCAAAAAATAAAGTCTGACACTGTTTCCACTGTTTCCCCATCTATTTGCCGTGAAGTGATGGGACCAGATGCCATGATCTTCGTTTTATGCATGTTGCACTTTAAGCCAACTTTTTCTCTCTCCACTTTCACGTTCATCAAGAGGCTTTTTAGTTCCTCTTCACTTTCTGCCATAAGGGCGGTGTCATCTGCATATCTGAGGTGATTGATATTTCTCCCAGCAATCTTGATTCCAGCTTGTGCTTCTTCCAGCCCAGCGCTTCTCATGATGTACTCTGCACAGAAGTTAAATCAGCAGGGTGACAATACACAGCCTTGACGGACTCCTTTTCCTATTTGGAACCAGTCTGTTGTTCCATGTCCAGTTCTAACTGTTGCTTCCTGACCTGCATATAGGTTTCTCAAGAGGCAGGTCAGGTGATCTGCGATTCCCATCTCTTAAAGAATTTTCCACAGTTTATTGTGGTCCACACAATCAAAGGCTTTGGCATAGTCAATAAAGCAGAAATAGATGTTTTTTTTGGAACTCTTTTGTTTTTTCGATGATCCAGCGGATGTTGGCAATTTGATCTCTGGTTCCTCTGCCTTTTCTAAAACCAGCTTGAACGTCTGAAAGTTCACGGTTCACGTAGTGATGAAGGCTGGCTTGGAGAATTGTGAGCATTACTTCAGTAGCGTGTGAGATGAGTGCAATTGTGTGGTAGTTTAAGCATTCTTTGGCATTGCCTTTCTTTGGGATTGCAATGAAAACTGACCTTTTCCAGTCCTGTGGCCACTGCTGAGTTTTCCAAATTTGCTGGCAAATTGAGTGCAGCATTTTCACAGCATCATCTTTCAGGATTTGAGATAGCTCCACTGGAATTCCATCACCTCCACTAGCTTTGTTCATAGGGATGCTTTCTAAGGCCCACTTGACTTCACATTCCAGGATGTTTGACTCTAGGTGAGTGATCACACCATCGTGATTATCTGGGTCGTTAAGATCTTTTTTGTACAGTTCTTCCATGTATTCTTGCCACCTCTTCTTAATATCTTCTGCTTCTGTTAGGTCCATACTATTTCTGTGCTTTATCGAGCCCATCTTTGCATGAAATTGTTCCCTTGGTATCTCTAATTTTCTTGAAGAGACCTCTAGTCTTTCCCATTCTATTGTTTTCCTCTATTTCTTTGTATGGATTGCTGAGGAAGGCTTTCTTATCCCTATGCTATTCTTTGGAACTCTGCATTCAGATGCTTCTATCTTTCCTTGCAGATGGTGATTGCAGGCATGAAATTAAAAGATGCTTACTCCTTGGAAGGAAAGTTATGACCAACCTAGACAGCATATTAAAAAGCAGAGACATTACTTCATCAACAAAGGTCTGTCTAGTCAAGGCTATGATTTTTCTAGTAGTCATGTATGGATGTAAGAGTCAGACTATCAAAAAAGCTGAGCACAGAATTGATGCTTTTGAACTGTGGTGTTGGAGAAGACTCTTGAGAGTCCCTTGGACTGCAAGAGATCCAACCAGTCCATCCTAAAGGAAATCAGTCCTGGGTGTTCATTGGAAGGACTGATGTTGAAGCTGAAACTCCAACATTTTGGCCACGTGATGTGAAGAGCTGACTGATTTGAAAAGACCCTGATGTTGGGAAAGATTGAAGGCCGGAGCAGAAGGGGATGACAGAGGATGAGAAGGGGATGACAGAGGATGAGATGGTTAGATGGCATTACCGACTCAATGCACATGAGTTTGGGTAAATCCTGGGAGGTAGTGACGGACAGGGAGGCCCGGCATGCTGGGGTTCATGAGCTTGTCAAGAGTCAGACACAACTGAGCCACTGAACTGAACTGAACTGAATAGATACACAGATGTAGAGGAAGGAATTGTGAACTCAGCTGGAGAAGAAGAGGGGGGCACGAATTGAGAGAGTAGCATTGAAACATAGCCACTGCCATATGCAAAATAGCTAGCTAGTGGGAAGTTGCTATATAACACAGGGAGCACAGCAGGGAGCTCTGTGACAACCTAGAGGGTGGGATAGTGGGAAGTGGGAGGCAGGCTCACCAAAGAGTGGATAATATACTTATGGCTTATTTGTGTTGTTGTACGAGCAAAACCAACCAAACATTGTAAAGCAGTTATTCTTCAATTAAAAATAAATAAATACAATCTGAAAACTATCATTGAACACATATGTAATGTCATTAAACCTCTATGGGATCATCTTCTATTCCTAGTGATTTTGCCACTATAAGAACTTATAAATGTCTTTACAGGTTTTGAAAATATGATTTTAATACCCACACAGTATTGCTAAATACATCATACATAAATAATGAAATTTCAGTCTCAACATACAAACATAATACCAAAAAAGTTTTCCATTCTAAACTAAAGCTTGCGTTTTAATTCAGCTTAATGAGAATTCCTCTGAAGATCTAAAATTCTTATGAAAATTAAATTATGTGGAGTCCTTCTTGCTTTCATCTGTTATGCCTTATTGTCCTTTATTTCTAAGGACTCTTGGACTTTTGACATTTTGCATTTGACTGTAATTTTTGACTGAGATGAAATCTTAAATTTAGATATTAAGAATGTCAAGAAGTAGTCTTATAAGTGTGAATCACTCAGTCATGTCCAGTTATTTGTGACCCATGGACTGTAGCCCACCAGGTCCTCTGTCCAGAGAATTTTCCAGGCAAGAATATTGGAGTGGGTAGCCATTCCTTTCTCGAGGGGATCTTCCTGACCTAGGGGTCAAACCTAGGTCTCCTGGATTGCAGGCAGATTCTTTACCATATGAACCACCAGAGAACCCTGACTCTGGTGCACATGGATGTAAAAATCCTCAAAAGAAGATTAGCAAACCAAACTGATGAATACATTAAAAGAATCAGACACTATGATCAAATGGAAGTTATCCTGTGCCTGCAGGCATGATTTATTATCTGCACATCAATCACTGTGATACACAATATGAGCAAAATTAAGGATAAACTCACATGATCTTCTCAATAATTGCAGAAAAAGCTTTCGACAAAGGGTAACATCAATTTTGATACAATCTCTCAGTACAGTGGATATACGTGGAACATACTAAAGGGTATATAAGACAAGCCCACAGCTAACATCCAACTCAGTGGTAAAGAGGTGAAAAGTGAAAATGAAGTCCGTCGGTTGTGCCTGACTCTTGGGGACCCCATGGACTGTAGCCTACCAGGCTCCTCCGTCTGTGGGATTTTCCAGGCAAGGGTACTGGAGGGGGTTGCCATTTCCTTCTCCAGGGGATCTTCCCAGCCCAGGGATCGACCCTGGGTCTCCCACATTGTAGGCAGATGCTTTACCATCTGAGCCACCAGAGGTTTTCCTCAAAGATCAGGAAAGAACAAGGATGTCCACTCTCACCTATCTTGCTCATCATAGTAGTGGAAGTGTCCTTCCCAGAGTAACTAGGCAAGAAAAGGAAATTAAAGGCATCCCCATCGGAAGAGATGAAGTTACACTGTCAGTATTCGATTACAACAGGATTTATATGTAACCTTAAAAACTCCACCAAGTGACCACTATTAAAACTAATAAACTCAGCAATATAGCATGATGTGAACCATCGGAGAGAGAACAGAACAGTCCCATATACAAATGCATCCCCCCCACAAAAAAAAAAAAAAAAAACTGAAATAAATTTAGCCGAGGGGCAGAAACACCTGTACAGTCACAGGCTCCAAGACCTAGAGTCTGGGTTCAAATCCCAGCTCACCCACTGACCTGCAGAGTGACCCAGGGCAAATCACACAATGATCTGAGGCTCAACATATTCAACTGTAAAATGGACACAAAACCAGTGTCTCCTCCCAAGGCTGTGAAACTCCAAGGAAATGCTTATTTAGGCCGAAGGGTTGGAGTGTCTCCAGGAACCTCTCCTTGTATGAAACTCCTCTAGAACTGGGCTCTCCTGATCCTGTGGCCGAGGGTCAAGGGTAGAGCCTGGGAGCCAAACGGCACTGGACAAGGACGAGGACAAAAAAATACTAGTTCTGTGTCAATGAGGGAAGCCACCTCCTTTCCAGATCTCAGAGTGGGGCCTGCACCGAGGGCCCGGGGGATGCACAATCAGAAGTGATAACTCCGAACCCCCCACAGCAGGGATGGAGCCTTCCTGGCAAGAACCTTCTCTCTGGTCCAGGCTCCAGTGTGATGTAGTGTTGCTCCCTGAGTTCTCCATGTCTCCACCAGGCAAAGAGCTCTTGGGAGCTGGAGGTCTACTAAACCACAAGTGTCTGAGTGTCAGAATGACACAAGGAAAAACAACATTGAAAATTAGGTATATTTTTTTAAAAAAATGACAAGTACAGAAGAGGCAGGGGATGAGAAGCAGAAGGATTGACGACCTCTCAAGCCTTTAGCAGAAATATCTCCACACCAGCTCAGCAGAGCCTACAGGAGGAAAATATAATGGAAAAGCAGGCTATGGGTAGATCTCTACACTGCCGGACCCAGAGATCCAAGTCCCAATCCACCAACATTGTTTTGCATATCCAGACCCCAAGAGGAAGAAACACAGACCTTGCCTTAGGAGGTCTCAGCCAGACTTAATATTGGGGTTGCTGAGCATGGTCACATGGTCACTATGGACTCAGACCCTCCTCCATGCTCACATCCTCTGTTCTCACAGAAACATACACAATTCACTACAGAGAACCCTCTGAGGGTACTTGTGTATACTAGAAATTGGCAATGGTGAAATGCAAAGAGAAGACACAGAAATGGAAACATGCCTCTGGGGAGCTCTACAAATTAACAAAGATCTGAAGTGCTTGATACTTGGCATTTTTAAAAAAGCTTCTTAATATGTAAGCCCAGAAAGGATATTTCCAGGAGAAAGGACAAAAGAATCATCCCATTGGGACAGTTGGTATCCATATGGGAAAGTAAGTTGGATCCCTACCTCACAAAATACCACCAAACCAATTAGACACATACTAAGGACCAAATAGATTTAAGGGCCTAGATCTGATAGATAGAGTGCCTGATGAACTATGGCCTGAGGTTCGTGACACTGTACAGGAGACAGGGATCAAGACCATGCCCATGGAAAACAAATGCAAAAAAGCAAAATGGCTGTCTGGGGAGGACTACGAAATAGCTGTGAAAAGAAGAGAAGCGAAAAGCAAAGGAGAAAAGGAAAGATCTAAGCATCTGAATGCAGAGTTCCAAAGAATAGCAAGAAGAGATAAGAAAGCCTTCCTCAGTGATCAATGCAAAGAAATAGAGGAAAACAACAGAATGGGAAAGACTAGAGATCTCAAGAAAATTAGAGATACCAAGGCAATATTTCATGCAAAGATGGGCTCGAAAAAGGACAGAAATTGTATGGACCTAACAGAAGCAGAAGATATTAAGAGCTGGCAAGAATACACAGAAGAACTGTACAAAAAAGATCTTCACGACCAAGATAATCACGATGGTGTGATCACTCACCTAGAGCCAAACATCTGAATAAATTATTCTAACATGATACAAAAAACAAGCCCAGAGGTCAAGAGAGGATCTCCTAACCTATCTTCAAACAGGAGGCCCTGCTCCCTTGAATGCGGGTGCGTGAAATTCAAGTGGGCCTCAGAAAGCAGCATTATGAACAAAGGTAGTAGAGGTGATTGTTGGGGGCCAGCGTGAGGAACTCCGCCCATGGCAAAGGTCATGAGGAAGGAGGCTTGGCATATGCAAAGGCATGATCAAGCCTCAGGAAACCCCCTGTTCCCGAGCATCTACCCCAAATCCAGAGGCTGTTTTATGCTCTCGTCTACACCTCTGACTTTACGGGGGGCTCTCCCCCATAACCGTTTCTCTTGGAGAAGGAGTTAACTTGCAGCTCCAAGGCAATAAAAGTTCTTTGCCGTGACAAGAATGTTTCAGCTTACGGACTCCTCTGAGGGTTATCTAGCCCGCCTGTATAGGTTCCTCCCGCCACATGTGATTGTTTACAGCCTCCCAACCTGACAGGCACGAGATGTTTTAGACTTACTAAAGTCAAATTCTTTTGGGGAGTTAGAAATTATTAGTATAGTCGGTTGGTTAGGAATTATATTGGTGAAGGGTTTTTCATTTGTTGTGTCAATAATTGCTGCTAATTCCCTGCTCTGGGTGGGACAAGGATGTCTCAGGTCAAACCTCTCTGCTGACAGACTAGCTTGTGTAACAGGATTATCCATACTCCTGCCACTAGCACATGATTGTTTACTACCTCTCAACCATAAACAGCACAGAGAGTTTTGGAGTATTTTGAGAGTCTTAATTAGCATAGGGCTTTTTCTTATCATTGAGTCAATGATTGCCACCAGGCCTCCATATCCTTAGGCACCTGGGAATATATTAATCAATGTATTTGGAATATAGAAAAGGAAATAGAGTAGTTTTTGATGTTAGCAATACTAGACTTTTTGAGTTAATGGATTTTCTCTTTTGTAATAGATCACTGTGCTTTGTTATAAATCACTGTGTCCTTGTTATGTAAAAAGGTAACTTTATCACTATCTTAAGACTAAACAGATCTTAAGGGGAACATTGGTAAATGGATTTTCATTTGTTGGGCTGATGTTTGCTGCTAAATCTCCATATTCTCTGCCCTTATAATGAATATAACTAATATATAGGAGAAATAAGTATTAACCTTTAAGCATATAGGAGAGATAGGTATTAACCTTTAAGATTAATCCTGTTAACCTTGGGTTACATAAATTCCTTTCTTGATTGTAACTCACTACACCCTCACCCTATAGGAATGCAACTTTATCTGGAGGGTGGTACCTGGTTTAAGAAAAAAAAAAAAAACACCCTTGGAAGAAATAAGGTTTTTGGTTATCAGAAAGAAAGGGTCATAGAATGTCAGCAGGTCTCACTCATGGCCAGAAGATGATGTCATATCCCTAAGACCCCCGCGTGACTCTGTATTCATCCCTATGTGTAACAAAAGGTATATAAGCAAACCCAAAAATAAAGAAATCGGATCAGTTTCCGGAAAGACTGATTCCACCATGTCGCTTCTTTCTTGCTCCCGTTTCTCTGGCTGAATTCAGCCTCTTTTCTCCACTAAATCTCCTACTACACTATCCGTTTCTAATCTCTCTCTATATCTGTAATTAAATATGTATTTTTCCAAAGACACCGACGCCGTCCCCACCTTCAAATTCCCTGGATCGACTGGGGCTGGACCCCGGCAGGTGATGGAATACCAGTGAAGCTATTTCAAGCCCTGAAAGATGATGCTGTGAAAGTGCTGCATTCAACTTGCCATATTGGAAAATTGGAAAACTCAGTAGTGGCTACAGGACTGGAAAAGGTTAGTTTCATTGCAATCCCAAAGAAAGGCAATGCCAAAGAATGCTCAAACTACGGCACAATTGCACTCATCTCACATGCTACTAAAGTAATGCTCAAAATTCTCCAAGCCAGGCTTCAGGACTATGTGAATGGTGATCTTTCAGATGATCAAGCTGGTTTTAGAAAAGGCAGAGGAACCAGAGATCAAGATGCCAACATCCGCTGGATCATCGAAGAAACAAAAGAGTTCCAAAAAAAAAATCTATTTCTGCTTTATTGACTATGCCAAAGCCTTTGACTGTATGGACCAGAATAAATTGTGGAAAATTCTGAGAGAGATGGGAATCCCAGACCACCTGACCTGCCTCTTGAGAAACCTATATGCAGGTCAGGAAGCAACAGTTAGAACTGGACATGGAAAAACAGACTGGTTCCAAATAGGAAAAGGAGTACGTCAAGGCTGTATATTGTCACCCTGTTTATTTAACTTCTGTGCAGTGTACATCATGAGAAGCGCTGGGCTGGAAGAAGCACAAGCTGGAATCAAGATTGCTGGGAGAAATATCAATAACCTCACATATGCAGATGACACGACCCTTATGGCAGAAAGTGAAGAGGAACTAAAAAGCCTCTTGATGAACATGAAAGAGGAGAGTGAAAAAGTTGGCTTAAAGTGCAACATTCAGAAAACGAAGATCATGGCATCTGGTCCCATCACTTCATGGCATATAGATGGGGAAACAGTGGAAACAGTGTCAGACTTTATTTTTTTGGGTTCCCAAATCACTGCAGGTGGTGACTGCAGCCATGAAATTAAAAGATGCTTAGCCCTTGGAAGAAAAGTTATGACCAACCTAGACTGCACATTGAAAAGCAGAGACATTACTTTGCCAACAAAGGTCCATCTAGTCAAGCCTATGGTTTTCCCAGTGGTCATGTATGGGTGAGAGAGTTGGACT
>NW_024070817.1:0-9834 GCF_014754425.2 Oryx dammah
GTTTCTCCTGCCTATCTTGATTCAGACTTGTAACTCATCCAGCCTGGCATTTCTCATGATGTGCTCTGCGTATAGGTCAGACAGAGTGACAGCAGACAGCCCTGTCACACTCCTTCCTCAATCTTAAACCAATCAGTTGTTCCATACAGGGTTTTAACTGTTGCTTCTTGACCTGTATACAGGTTTCTCAAGAGACAGGTAAGATGGTCTGGTATTCGCATCTCTCTAAGAGCTTTCCCCAGTTTGTCATGATCGATACAGTCAAAGGCTTTCGTGTAGTCAGTGAAACAGAGATAGCTGTTTTTCTGAAGTTCCCCTGCATTTTCTATACTCCAGCTGCTGCTGCTGCTAAGTCGCTTCAGTCGTGTCCGACTCTGTGCGACCCCATAGACGGCAGCCCACCAGGCTCCCCCGTCCCTGGGATTCTCCAGGCGAGAATACTGGAGTGGGTTGCCATTTCCTTCTCCAATGCAGGAAAGTGAAAAGTGAAAGTGAAGTCGCTCAGTGGTGTCCGACTCTTTGCGACCCCATGGACTGCAGCCTACCAGGCTCCTCCATCCATGGGACTTTCCAGGCAAAAGTACTGGAGTGGGGTGCCATTGCCTTCTCCACTATACTCCAGCAAATGTTGGCAATTTGATCTCTAGTTCCTCTTCTTTTTGTAAACCCAGCTTGGACATCTGGAAGTTCTTGATTCACCTAATTCTGAAGCCTAGCATGCAAGATTTTAAGCATGACCTTACTAGCATGGGAAATGAGTGCAATTGTCTGATGGTTAGAACATTCTTTAGTACCACCTTTCTTGGGAGTTGACCTTTTCCAGTCCTGTGGCCACTGCTGGGTCTTCCAGATTTGTTGACATAATGAATGCAACATTTTGATGGCATCCTCCTTTAGAGATCTGAATAGTTCTGTTGGAATTCCATCTCATCCACTAGCTTTATTAACAGCAGTGCTTCTTAAGGCCCACTTGGCTTCATACTCCAGAACATCTGGGTTTGGGTGACTAACCACACCGTTGTAGTGATCGAGTTCATTAAGATCTTTTTTATACAGTTCTTCCGTGTATTCTTTCCATCTCTTCTTGATCTCTTCAGCATCTACTAGGTCTCTACCATTTTTATCCTTTATTGTGCCCATCTTTGGGTGGACTCCATGCTTGCAGACTTCTGAATCCAAGCACTGGGGTTTGAAGAAAAAGGGAAAAGACTATATAAAAAGTGTTGAGTTCTAAACTCTCAAGTGATAAAATTTAGATGATTCAGTACTACTGACATATTTCTAACCCTGGTAGAATCCACCTTGTTCAGGAGGAGGGACACACGCATGCACATACATACACACACATACACTCGCACACAGATAGACTTTTATTTATATGCACTTACACATTTCACACACACCCGCCCTTGGCCTTCACACCAGGGCAATTGGCAGACACTCGTATTCTGGGATCCTTCAGGCTGAGAGCCAAGTTAAAAGACAGACCAAGTGCATAACTGCTCTGAGTGCCAATCTATAAAGGTAATACCATTTCTAATGGAAATGAGAAATATGGTACCATTTAACTCAGATCTCCATGTGTGACTACTTCTATAACCATCAAATTGCAAATCAGTCCTGCTTTAGCTCAGTAGACAGTAGAATGACAAAAACTCTCCTGGTGCCAGGTCTACTCCCTCAGTAAGAAACTGTTGCATTAAGACTGGAAGGACACCATCAGAAGCACATCTCTAATTCTTAGTTTGCCTCAGCTACACCATATCTTGGTCCAGACCTGTTTGTGCAGCGAGTGTTCTACTCTATTTCTAGTGCCAAAGTACCAGAGGCCTGAGCACTGTGCCCAGTCTCCTATTCCAACAACATTGTCTTCTTCAGCTCTCATGTGTGGTCCACCACATGCAGTCCAGTGCTTGTCTCTGCACTTGGACTTTCCTTCTAATCCAGTGAGGAATTTGTGGAACAGACCTTGATTGCCTTACTTGCCTTCAGACCTCTCCCAAATTTGACTTTACATATTAGATTTCCATTTGGGCTTGGGGTAAACTACTTTTCTCTTCTTGTTATTTGGCTATCAGACATGCTGCTAAATCTCTCTAGCCTTGGGCTGGTCTAGCCTAGCCTTTGGCCTTCCTGGGATCAGCAGCCTTCTCTGGCTTACCAAGCATCCAAGGAATGCTTCCAGGATACCCCTGCTTGTTGAATGTTCAGTATCTGTCCTCTCTTCTGAATGTACACTCTTTATTCAGCACTCTTATCTCTAGCACTTCACATGGGCCCTGCCATGTTCGGTTCAGTTCAGTAGCTCAGTCAAGTCCGACTCTGTGACCCCATGCATTGCAGCACGCCAGGCCTCCCTGTCCATCACCAACTCCCGGAGTTTACTCAAACTCTTGTCCATTGAGCCAGTGATGCCATCCAACCATCTCATCCTCTGTTGTCCCCCTCTCCTCCCACCTTCAATCTTTCCCAGCATCAGGGTCTTTTCCAATGAGTCAGTTCTTTGCATCAGGTGGCCAAAGTATTGGAGTTTCAGCTTCAGCATCAGTCCTTATTCAGGACTGCATATTCAGAACTTATTTCCTATAGGATGGACTGGTTGGATCTCCTTGCTGTCCAGGGGACTCTCAAGAGTCTTCTCTAACACCACAGTTCAAAAGCATCAATTCTTCGGGGCTCAGCTTTCTTTACAGTCCAACTCTCACATCCATATGTGACTACTGGAAAAACCATAGCTTTGACTAGATGGACCTTTGTTGGGAAAGTAATGTCTCTGCTTTTTAATACGCTGTCTAGGTTGGTCATAACTTTCTTCCAAGAATCAAGCATCTTTAGTTTCATGGCTGCAGTCACCATCTGCAGTGATTTTGGAGGGCTCCCCCCCGAAAAAAAAGTCTGTCACTCTTTCCCCATCCATTTGCCATGAAGTGATGTGATCAGATGCCATGACCTTAGTTTTCTGAATGTTGAGCACCTCACGTGAGGCCTGCCATGTAGAAGTATAGATAAGTATTTGTCGAATAAATAAGTGAATGTGTATTTATTTATTTTGTTTGCAGGTACATGACACTTAGGATGTGCCTGGAAATATTGTAAAGATTTTATACACATGAAACTCACTGAAATTTTTTTTAACATGCCATTTATCCCACTAGACTGTTTGTTCCTTGAGGACAGAATTTGTGCTGATCTCTAGTACAGTGTCTGACAATATATTTTGATTACATGAAGACATCTATAGTTTTAGTTGTTAAAACTACGTTTCTGAATCTATGTCTTCCTACTGTGAGCAACATGAAAACACACATCTCTTAACTTGTAAATGTTCATGTTTAAATGGGGAAAAAATAAAAACAAATGGGCTGTGTCATGGCCAAATTATCTTATTTTCTTGCTTGAAAATTCCTGTTACTATTAAGTTTCATATTCTGTTATTTTCTTTTGCTGAGCTATCTATTGCTGTATAACAGATTACCCCCAAGTTCAGGGTAAGTTTATATATACTAAAATTTCATCTTGCTCACCACTGTGTGGATCAGACATTCAAGGAAGTTTCAGCTGAGCAGTTCTCACTGGGGTCTCTCACACAGTTGCAGTCAAGTGTCCGCTGTGCCTACAGTCATCAGAATCTCAGCTGCACTGGACATCCACGGTGGCTTGCACAAGCCTGGCAGTTGATCTCGGCTGTCAGGTAGGACTGCAGTTTGGGTTGTCCACCAGAGTACCTACACCTGGCCTCTGCATGTGGCCTGGGCTTCTCAGAGCATGGGGGCTGGGTCCCAAGGGAGAGCTATCTGGAGAGCAGGTATTCAGAGAGAACTAAGCAGAAGCTGCCAGGCCTTGGAAGTCACATAGCATCACTTCTCCTAAATTCTATTTCTTCCAAATAAGGCCAGCCCAGGTTCAAGGCAGTAGAAGGGGAGAATTAGACCCTGCCGTTTTATGGGAGGAGTGTCAGAATTTGTGGCCATCTTTTCAAACGTCCACAACAAGGTTAGCCCTGAACTGATGAATGAAGAAATAATGCCTGTGTAAGCATATTTGGAAAACATGCTCTCCCAAATCCTCACTTCTGTAAAAACTTGGATTCTTCTTCTCTTTTTGTCTGCACTATGTGACTGTGGGATTTTAGTTCCCTGAGCAGGATCAAACGCAGGCCCTTGGCAGTGAGAGCTTGGAGTTCTAACTACTGAACCACCAGGGAACTCCCTGAATTTATTCTGAAGTGTTATTAGGTCCAAAATTAAGACATTGTTTTTGTCACAAGAAAAGGTCTACTTATACAAACTTCTGGGCATAAGGTGAAAGGAAGGAAAAAACAGAAATAGAATGAAAGTCAGAGGTGGCCTCTACTTACCTGGCAGGATCCACCACTCCAGATATTTCCTCCTTCATCTGTTTCCATACTTGAAATCCCTCCAGTGAAGGCTTCTACCAAAGCTTTAGACAACAATCACTGCAATATAGAAAACACTTAGAGAAGAATAGCATTTTAGTCTTTTGAAACTATTACCCCTTGGGTGTTAAAGTGTGAATGAAGAGGCCCTGTTGGTTGAACATAGATTTGTTCTTATAGGCATGATCAAAATTCTGAGAAACTTTAAAATTTTGCAAGAAAAAATGAAAAAGAACTCAGTTATTTAAGTGGAACATTCTTGTATTGTCATCCTACAAAGGTTATATTTATGAACCGAACTTCCCATTCCCTTTAGTGATTTGGTAAATCCCAAAGCAGTGTCAAGATAAACAATAAATTGCATCTCAGAAGCAATGAGTAAACCCTAAACAGGAATGGATCCGTTCACATCATCATCTGATATACGGAGACTGCTACTCTACAGTATTTATTGGTACTTATCTCTTGAGGTAACACCTTCAAATCAATAGTTCTTTTCTATTTTTAATGTCCTTCTGCCTTTAACCTGTTCTTATGTCCATTTTTCTTACTGAACATAGATTTGTGCAGAGGATTGAGTGTTTTTCTAGGTTATTTTTTTTTCCTCTGTAGGAACAGATTGTATTTCATTTGAAGTGTGTTAAGTTGCATCAGGCTTGAAAGATTGACAGTGTACCTTCATTTTGGACAAAAAGGAAGCAATTCTCATGTCTGCTGGGTGAAAACTGAAACTTAGGTTTTATGTATTTTTAAATTATTTTTTAAATTTTATGTATTTAAAATTATTTTTAAATAATTAAAAATTATTTAATTTTTAAATTAAATTAAATTAAATTTATTATTTAAAATTATTTCTACGTGGTAGAAAACACGTAACATTAAGTCCACCATCTTAACTATTTTTAAATGTACAGCTTCAGTAGCGTTAAGCATGATCACATTACGATACAACCTTTCACATCCTTATGTACTTTTTTGTGTATGTACATCTTGGTCAGAGAAGCAAGTAGCCTCCCGCCCTATGTAGACAGGCTTGATCTGTTGTCTCAGGCCTCAGACATGGTTGAATGGGGAATTTAGAATTAGGTGTTGGACCTGTAAGAAACCAGGGAGGCATTAACTCCATTGGACCTACTGTGCATTAGAGGCAGACGTACCATTTTCTGGTTACAAAGTTACAGGATGGGGTATTATCTTTACTATATCACTGCTTGAGTTTCAGGACACTGTGCAAGGGTCAAAATGGTCACTTGTGCCCCTAATGTTACTCCTGTTAAACTCTCAGTCAGCTTGCACCCCTTGGCTTTTAGCCATCTGTGGACTGGAAAGACTCATCTGAGGATGACAAAGCCAAAATATACACCTGTAATTTCTGAAGCTCAGACCCTTCAGTTAAACCACGTCTTAATACCACCTGTTCAAAAGGACCCAATAAATGTATTTTTAGGGGCTGATGTTCAGAAATCTGCATGTTAGTAGGTTCTGAAGTTAAACAGTGTTGGCTTGTGACTCCCCTGGAAAATAATTTTCATTGTTAGAAACCTTACCAGCTAAGGAAGTGAGAGTTGTTCCTATTTTTGACATGCCAGTGATCAAATGATAGCTATGAAACTGTATGAATTTTAGATTGCAACTGGTGACTTCAATTTTGCAATATCACTAAATGATTTCTTTGTTTTCTAGAGATTTTTTTTTTACTAACCTTTTCTTTTGAAAAATTTTAAACCTAACAGAAATGTTGCTAGAGTAAGTACAATGAATTCCTGATGACCTGTACCTAGATCCACCAGTTTGTAACATTTTGCTATGTTTGCTTTTGCTCTCATTCGAATTTGACGTGTATTTTCTTTATTGAGGTGAAATGTACATAATATAAAATTAACCATTTTGAAGGGAACAATTCAGTAGCATTTGGTACGTTCATAATATACTCATTTACATTTAGGTCCAAAGCATTTTAATTACCTCAAAATAAAACCCATATCCAGTAAGCAGTTACTCCTCATTTGCCTTCTGCCCAGCCCCTGGCAACCATCAATCTGCTTTCTGTCTCTATGGATCTGCCTGTTTTGGATATTTCATATAAATGGAATCATACAATATGTGACCTTTTTGTGTTTGGCTTCTCAGTGTAATATGCTCGGGCTTCATCCACAAGGTAGTGTGTATCACCACTTTAACCACAGACACTTTTCACTCACTTAACATCCTCCTGCTCCCACTTCACCCTACAAACAGACTGGATAGGAACTTGTGGTCTTGAAACTGAGCCAGACTCTGTGGGGCCTTCCTGGCAACATACCCTCCATGTCTCCTACCTCTTGTTTATAAAAAGGATTTAGCCTCTTAGACCTTCCCCACGTTCCAAAGAGTATGTTTAATCAGAGAAGTGAAAAAATGCAGAAACAACAACAATAGCAGTCAAGCAAGACAAAATTACAGCAGTTTAACCATAAAATGAAATCAAAGACCTTTAGTTCCTCCTTAAGGGTTATAGATAATATCCTGAGCCATACCTTGAATTGTTTCTGAGGATACTAAAATCATACCAAGTGTCAGAAAGTAACTGCATGCTGACCACAAGCATGTAGACCCCAGACTGGTTGGAACCAGAAGGTTGATGATGTTAACTTCCAATATACCACCCAGTTACCTCACCACAACCAATTAGAAGAATGTCCACGAGCTGATCATGCACCCTACAACCTTCAAACCTAATAATGTTGCTTTTAAAAACCCTTGCCTGAAAGCCATGAGGGGGTTCGGATCTTTTGAGCATGAGCTACCCATTCTCCTTGCTTGGCCCTGCAATAAACACTGTCCTTTCCTTCACCCAACCCCATGTCAGTAGGTTGATTTTGCTGCAAGTCAGGCAGGCAAACCCAAGTGTGGCTCAGTAACCATCTCTTCAGTCCTCTCCCATAATTTTGTTCTTCTTCTTCTTCTTTTTTTTTTTTTTTCTATCAAGTGCCTCTTTGGGGGAAAGGGTGGCTGTTTATTCAAGTATATGTGTGTCATATCCCATAGACTTATTTAATAGTTTAAATGGACATAAAGAAGAAAATACCCAAAGATAATCACACTAAATAGCTATATCACTCTGGATATGTCACTTAATCTCTCTTGCACTTAGTTTCTTCACAGCGAGACTGGATCCAAGCCCTAAGAGTCATTGTAATGAAAATTGTATGATTCTTTTCCCCAGACATTCTGGCTTATTTGTTCCTTAATCTGTTATTATTCCAGAGAGCTACTTTTTCTCTGTGGTATATTAGAGTAAAACTGATACTGATGAACCACTGGGTGTGTGATCCTGGAGGTTATAAACCATAGCTTGGATGAGTTTACAATTCGATTGGAGCTAAGAAATAGATGAGCATGTGACAACAGGGATATTTATAACCAGAGGACAAATCTTGTTAGGAGGGATTAAATATTCATTGCTGAACAGCATACGTACCCTGTAGAGAAACTGGTAGAAGTGCCAACAAGAAATATCAGTCTGCCCTCGTCTTCACGTGCCACTGCCCTCTTTGATTTGACCAGTCATCTGTGGGTCAAATGGCTACAGAATGCTTCTGGAAAGCAAATGGCACTTTTACCTAGCTGGTACACCAGACAGAACATTCTCTCTTGAATTTTAGTGCTCAATTTGTTTTTATTTGTTCTAAACTTTTATTATAAAACTTTTCAAACACACAGCAAAATTGAAAGAATGTTACCATAAACCCCTATATGCCTACCTCCTAGGATCTACTGTCAACATTTTATTGTACTTGTGTTATTATATATTTATCCATCGTTCTATCCATTCATTGATCCATCTTTTTTTTTTTTTTGAAGGATTTTGAAGTAAATTACACATGTCCTTATGCATGCCATTAGAATTTTAGGCTTTGTTTATCAGTTTTTCTTTTGATGTAAAATGTATATACAATGAAATATGTAAATCTTAAAGTATGCATTCATTGAGTTTTGACAGCTGCACACAACTGGTTGATCCAAAATGCTATCAAAGCAGATAATGTAGCATTTGTTTTTTAATTTAATTTTTATTATAAATATGTTGTTCTCCAAACTGTGATAGCATGACTAGTTAAACTGAAAGACTACAGTCACCTGCCCCTTCCTCTCAGTCTCATCTGTCTGCTTCTCAAAGGCAACTACTTTGAAATCTTTTACCTACTTCTGGGAATTCTTTCTATATCCCTGTATAGAATGTCAATACTTCTATTACTTAAGTTTTCAATTTTAGAATTTTCTCTTGGTTAGCTATTTGGGAGAATAGGATTTGGATACCTCAAACAATTCCTTTAACATATACTTTTTCTTCCCTCCACCCTGAATATATTTATAGCATGTATTTGGTTAAATTAATATGCAGTGTTTATATTATTTCAACTATGTAAATATTGCTCATAGTAGACAGTAGATATGATCACATTCTATATGCAAACTTTGTTTTTTCCTAAGTTACTAATCACCTGTTTTTTTGGTTGCTTTTAAAATATTGTTGTTGTTCAGTCACTAAGTCATGTCTGACCCTTTGTGACCCCATGGACTGCAGCACTCCAGGCTTCCCCATCCTTCATTATCTCCCAGAGTTTGTTCAATTCATTAACATTGAGTCGGTGATACCATCCAACCATCTTATCCTCTGTCGTCCCCTTCTCCTCCTTCTTTCAATCTTTCCCAGCATCAGGGTCTTTTTCAATGAGTTAGCTCTTCGCATCAAGTGGCCAAAGTATTGGAGCTTCAGCATCAGTCCTTCCAATGAATATTCAGAATTGATTTCCTTTAGGACTGACTGGTTTGATCTTGCAGTCCAAGGGACTCTCGAGAGTCTTCTCCAGTACCACAGTTCAAAAGCATCAATTCTGCGCTTAGCCCTCTTTATGGTTCAACTCTCACATCTGTACATGACTCCTGGAAAAACCATAGCTTTGACTGTATGGACCTTTGTTGGCAAAGTGATGCCTTTACTTCTTAATACTGTCTGAGTGTCTAGGTTTATCATAGCTTTCCTTCCAAGGAGCAAGCCTCTTTTAATTTCATGGCTGCAGTCACCATCCATAGTGACTTTTTGGGAGCCCAAGAAAATAAAACATCTGTCACTGTTCCACTTTTCCCCCATTTATTTGCCACGAAGTGATGGGACCAGATGCCATGATCTTTGTTGTTTTAAGGTCGAGTTTGAAGCCAACATTTTCACTCTCCTCTTTCACCCTCATCAAGAGGCTCTTTAGTTCCTCTGCACTTTCTGCCATTAGAGTGGTATTATCTCCATATCTGAGGTTGTTGATATTTCTCCTGGCAATCTTGAATCCAGCTTGTGATTCATCTAGCCTGGCATTTCGCATGATGTATTCTGTGTAGAAGTTAAATAAGCAGGGAGACAATATACAGCCTTGTTGTACTCCTTTCCCAATTTTGAACCA